>NW_012273398.1:0-1596 GCF_000151885.1 Dipodomys ordii
TTTTTTTCTTTTTGCTTATGTGGTGCTGGGGAATCGAACCCAGGGCCTCAGGCATGCAAGGCAAGCGCTCTACCACTGAGCCACCTTCCCAACCCCAAGAAAGTAATCATTTGAAATATACCAGAGCATTCCTTTCTTCTTAACAAAGCCTGCCTCCAGGAGATGCTGGTTAGTCAGAGCCAGGCCTGCCCCAGAGAAGGACAATGTCCAACCCCCTAGCTGTTCTTACCACATAAGAGATAAAACGGAGCCAGGCACTGGTGGCTTGTGCCTATTATCATACCACTTGGAAGGCTGAGATCTGAAAATCATGGCTTACAGCCAGCCTAAGCAAACCATTCTATCTTGTACTAGCCAGCAAAAAGCAAGAAGTGAAGGTATGGCTCAAACGATAGAACACCTACCATGAGCAAAAAAAAGCCAAGTGAGAATGCCAGGCCTCAAGTTCAAGCCCCAATACAACTGGAGGTGGGAGGAAGAGACGAAGGAGTATATGCAAAGGTCAGAGCCCAGGAAAAAGGGAAGAGGCTCACTAAACACTGGGACCTGATCCTATGACTTTAGAATGTTTTTTTCTCTCCCACACACCACCACCACTTCACTACAGGCCTATGTACCAGTTCCTTTAGGCCAGTACTTCATGTCCAGCTTTCAACAACAACAAAACCCACAAAGCAGATGAAAAGCACATTCCAAAGATACAGAGAAAGCACCAGAAGCAGAGTCAGCTATGGCGAGAGGCTGGAACAATCACACTGGGGATCTGAAAGAGCTAGTTAGTGGGTTAAAAGCTCTAATGACTCAACGGAATGCATGCAGGAACAGATGGGCAATATAAGCATAAGGAATTAAAAGGGAGTGGTGGAAATCAAAACCACTATTACAAAAAGGCAGAATGTCTTTGATGAGCTCATTACAGACTGGGCATGGCTGAAGAAGTGGGTTTGAAGGTACATCAATAAAAACTTCCAAAACTGAAATGCAAGGGAAAAAAAGGAAAGGCAAATTACAAAAGCTACAAAAGTTATAAATACAAGCAATGGGAATACCAGAAGAGGAAGAAAGTATTGGGGGAAACAATAGGAGAAACGTCGAAATAATAACAGAACTTTCTAAAATTAATGACAGACAACAAAATCTCCAGAAATCTATATCTAGGCTTTAAAGTATAAAAATAAAAAATAAAAAAGTCATATAGTTGTGGTAGTTCACACGTATAATCCAAGCATTCAGGTGTCTGAGACAGAAAGCTCTTGAGTTCAGGGCCAGCTGGGCTACACAGCATGACCCTGTCGCAAAATAAATGAATATGTAAATGAAGAAAATTAAATTTAAACTAGCTTACTTATACAGGAACAAAGATAAAAATTGCCTTGGGCTTTTCCTCAAAAACCATGGAAACTAGAGAGCAAAAGCAACATATAAAACGTTGAAAGAAAGAATCACTCACATAGAAATTACCTCTCAAAATAAAAAGAGAAATAATGATATTATTTTAACATTATATACAACAACAAAAATAAAGGCAGTTGGTCACCAGTTAACTTGTCTTACAAAAAAAATGTTAAGAAATTCTTCAGAAAGCATGATGTGTCT
>NW_012273399.1:0-1400 GCF_000151885.1 Dipodomys ordii
GCATGCAAGGCAAAGCACTCTACCACTGAGCCACCTTCCCAGCCCCTGGGAGACTCTTATCTCCAGTTAACCACCAGAAAAGTAGAAGTGGTACTGTGGCTCAAGTGGTAGAGCACTTGCCTTGAGCTAAAGAGCTGAGGGACAGCGCCCAGGCCCAGAGTTGAAGCCCTGGACTTACAAAAAGAAAAAAGAAAAAAGATACTTATATGTTTGCTCACTTCAATAATTGGTAGCCTTAGCATCCTCTCATACAGCATGTCTAAAGAACAGACTTTCCTAGGTTGGATTCGATTGTTTGCTTTTGAAGGAGTCTTGTTCTTTTCTAATGATCTAGGAAGAATTTGTGCATGTATTATATTACTGGTGAAGTTTACTATAGTATTTGTTAACAAGTGGTTAAATTTGGAGAGTGTCGTGTCATGTGTGTGTGGAGGGGCACCCTTCCCCTGTCCTTGAACTCTGGGCTTAGGTGGGGTCCCTGAAATCCTTTTGCGCAAGGCTAGCTCTCTACCACTTAAGCACCACTTCTGGCTTTTCCTGGGATTAATTGGAGATAAGAATCTCCTGGGTTTTCCTGTTTGTGCTGGCTTGGAACTATGATCCTCAATTCTCAGCCTCCTTAGTTATCCAGGATCATAGGCGTGAGCCACTGGTGCCTCACCAAGGATTTGGAGATTGAAAAAAAGTTTTTGTTGGTACAAGGATTTGAACTAAAGACCTCAAATTTGTAAGGCAGGTGATCTACCACTTAAGCCATGCCCCAGGCTAGTTTGGGAGATTTTCCCCTTCCCTTAGTATGACTTGACTCCAAAAATGCTGTAAAATACGATAAAAGCAAACTGGGAATAATGGTTTACACTCAGCTACTTGGGGTATAGAGATTGGGAGGACTGTGGCTTGAGGCCAGCCTGAACAAAAAGTTGAGACTAAATCTAAAAAATCAATGGGTTGTACTCTGCACTTGTGATCCCAGATACTTGGGAGGCATAGGTAGAAGTATCACTGTGTGAGACCAACCAGGCACAAAAGCAAAAGACTTCATCAAAAAAAATAACTAAAGCAGAGAAGATCTGTGATGTGGGTCAAGTGCTATAGTTTCTGCTTACTAAGCTTGAGGCCGTGATTTCAAACCCTAATATCAGCTGGGCACCAGTGGCTTACACCTCCTAGCTACACTGGAAGCCGAGATCTGAGGCTCATGGTTCAAAGCCAGCCTGAGCAGGAAAGTTGGTGAGACTCTTTTTTTTGGGGGGGGTCCGGTCGTGGGGCCTGAACTCTGGGCCTGGGCACTGTCCCTCAGCTCTTCAGCTCAAGCTAGTGCTCTACCACTTGAGCCACAGCACCACTTCCGGCTTTTTTCTTTTTGCTTATGTGGTGCTGAGGAATCAAACCCAGGGCCT
>NW_012273400.1:0-2224 GCF_000151885.1 Dipodomys ordii
CCCCAGGCTGCATAACCTAGGTGGTATACACAGCAGCACAGGCCTAACGAGCACACTCCAGGCAGGGGCCAGAACCAGGCCTGGGGATCCAGCACCTGAACAACACAACCAACTCCTCCCAACTGAAGTCAAAAGCTGAGCATACACCTCAGCAGAGGGGAGAAAAACAGGGAAGAGCACTCCCCGGGAACCATGCCTGTGACAACAGAAGACCTGGAGGCTCAGGACAAGAGAAGCCCAAACCCCACCAAAACCCCACCCATATACTCTAGGCTGGGAATTGGGCAACACAGGCCGCCATTACCTGATAGTAAGCAGGAGCTCAGGCTGATAAGGCGACTCAGCAGTAGAGTGATAGTCTTGGATGTATGAGGCCCTGGATCTGATTCCTCAGCATCACAAAAGCAAAAAGGGTCAGAAGTGGTGCTGTGGCTCAAATGGTAGGGTGGCAGCCTTGAGCTGAAGAGCTGAGGGACAGCACCCAAACCTAGAGTTCAAGCCCACAACCAGCCCAAAACAAACAAACAAAAACACATCAGGAGCCCATAGCAGACTCCAGTATCTGGGAGAGGGCATCCAGAGCATCCGATCTTTCCAAGAGCACCCGTAGGAGCAAACACAAGCAGTTTAGGCTGCTCAACCCTTCCAAAGGGGGAATTGCCAGCAATCTACAGCAGAGAGCCAAGAATCCTAAGTAGGTCAGAACAGCAGCTGGAAATAGGCTCCCAACAGAACCCAGATCAGGCACAGACTCTCTCTACCAATACAGAGTCAGCAACCAAGAAAAGACAGACACACCAAAACAAAATTGCAGATCAGTCCCCTGTACCCCCATGCAAAAATCACAGAGAAATATTACAAGGTTTACCACCACCCAGGACAGCAAGCTAACCTCAATAGCCAGCAACCACGCAGGGGAAAGCCCCAGTGGGAGCAAAGCAGGAATGGAAGACAAAAGCTACATCCAAGGGATGCTGGAGGCAATGACTCAAGAAATAAAGCGAGAAATTGATCAGAAATTGAAAGAACACAAGGATGAACTATCAAAAGAGATACAGGATATCAAAAAGAGATGCATGCAAAAATAGAAGCTGCACAAACCTCAGTAAGAAGTGAGATAAGCGCGAAATTAGAGGTAATGCATACTGAGATCAGTACTATAAGAACCAACATTGAATCACATAAAGAGATCCATTTCCTCCATGCAAAGCACAATAGAAGCCACGGTCAACAGAGTGAATGAAATGGAAGGTAGAGTGTCAGATACAGAAGACAGAATACACCAACTGGACCAAAAAGTGACAGATATGGAAAAATCACTCAAACTAAACCAAAGGGAAATTCAAGAGCAAGCAGATAATGCCAAGAAATTTAACCTTCGTATAATTGGAGTGGACAAAGATGAGGAATTTCAGAGCAAGGGAATGCAACACCTATTCAACAAGATAATCAGTGAAAATTTTCCCCACCTCAAAAAGGAGCATCTTACCTACATAACAGAAGCGTATAGAACACCCAACAAGCAAGATCCCAGGAGAAACACTTCTAGACACATTATAGTAAAAATGATAGATCTGAATAATAAGGAAACAATCTTGCATGCAGCAAAAATGAAGAAGGAGCAATACTACAATGAAAAAAAATTAGAATCACTGCAGATCTCTCCACACAAACAATGAATGCAAGAAAGGCCTGGGAAAGCACCATACGAGCCCTGAAAGCCAATCACTGCCAACACAGACTGATATACCCGGCAAAGCTAGCATTCACATTCGATGGAGAACTGAAAACTTTTAATAGCAAAGAAAAACTAAATGAATACATAAACATTAAGCCAGCATTACAAAGAATACTAAGAGGGGGGACACAACCTGAAGAAAGCAACCAGAAACTGGGACCTGCCCCAGACAGGCATTACTCAAAGTCTAACTAAGCAAGCACAAGAGGAAAGGTAAGAAGAAAAACTTAGGAAAATGGAATGCATCTCTCTATACTTTCTCTTAATATAAATGGGCTGAATTTGCCAATTAAAAGAAAATGAACTGAGGACGGGATCAGAAAACAAGACCCATCCATCTGTTGCCTTCAGGCGACCCACCTCTCAGCCAAACATACAAACAAACTCAGAGTGAAGGGTTGGAAAAGGATCTACCAAACAAATGCCCCCAGTAAGAAAGCAGGTGTAGCTATCCTGATATCTGACAAAATAAACTTTTCATTAAAA
>NW_012273401.1:0-3959 GCF_000151885.1 Dipodomys ordii
CTACCACCTGAGCCACAGTACCACTTCCGGTTTTTTTCTTTTTTGCTTATGTGGTGCTGAGGAATCGAACCCAGGGCCTTGAGCATGCAAGGCAAGCGCTCTACCACTGAGCCACCTTCCCAGCCCTCCCTTTACACTTTCAACAGTATCTTAAAAAATAAAACTTCTGGCTCAGGTTCTAGTGGCCCACACCTGTAATCCTAGCTACTTAGAAGCCTGAGATCTAAGGATGGCAATTCGAAGCCAAGCCAAGCAAAGACATCTTTGAGACTCTGTCTCCAATTAACTACCAAAAGGCCAGATGCAGATCTGTGACTCAAGTGGTAGAGCACTAGCCTTGAGCAAGAAGGCTCAGGGACTACCCAGACCTCAAGTTCAAGTACTAGGACCATCATACACACATACACATATAAAAATGATAATATTTATATGTGACTTATGAACATCCCTCTGTGGACCTTAATTCAGCTCAAGTTTACTTACAATACTACTTACATCGCATTTACATTATGTTTTGTATCTTATACTATATTATTTAGGGAATAATAATACAAAAAAATATGTTAGTCTCACTACAGATATTTTTATTAACTTTGACATGCAAAACTCTATTTTAGTCTTATTAACTACATTTTTATTAACTTTCAATAACTTCTCTCATGATTTGGATTTTTCTCCTATTATTTTATTGAATATATATCTCTTTAGCTTGCACTGATGCTTTTAGGTTTGGTCTCTTAATAGTGTGTCTCTTAAAGGTTTGGCCTGTTTCATGCTTACTTCTTTTTTTGTTGTCATTCCCATTTCTTTATTTCACTATCCTAATCTATCCACCTTGCCCTCAAGCCCTACTATTCTGTCTTCAATTTGATTCACTTTAGTAGAGAGACTTTCACAGTTTTTTAATTGGCTTATTGAGCTTTGTGTTTCCTGGATTTTTGTTTGATCCCTTTTCAGGATTTTTGAACTTTTTTTTTAATTCCTCTTTCACATCTTACCTTGTCTTCTTTACTTCTTTGTATTTTCATTGAGTTCCTTCATCTGTTTATTTGTATCCTCTTTTAATTCACTGTGTTTTTTTAATTTACGTCCTGTCTGTCTGGGCTTTTGTCTTCTTCAATGTCGTAACACATATTACTGTGGAGCAGTTGACCTTTAGAGATATCATCCTGCCTTGTGAGGTTTTGTTTCATTTTGTTAATTCACATTTCTTGTATTCAGGCATTGAGATTTACATGTCTGAGGTTGGAATTGTTGACTGGATGTTTTAATCACTTAGTCCTGTAGTCTTGCAGTCAAAGTATTGACAATGCTCAGGCAAGACTGTGTATCAGGTATGTTTGGCATTTTACCACTCACTGGCCTGGAGAACAGCTTAATGATCAAACTTGTGTTCACATGCTCAGGGTAAGAAGTCTGCTTCCCCACATTGCTGAATTGGAGAATTCACTGAGGTCTCCTGAATTTCCTTATATAGGGTTGGCATTAGAGCTGCATTGGGGGGGAGGGGGCAGTTAACCAGTTAAGGGTCACTCGTCCACTTGTGCATGACTTCACCTCTGCAAGCTTCCCCTCTCTGTAGACTGAAAGCCATTTTTGGTTGCACTGTGCTTTTTAGTCTTTGATTGACCCAGACCCCTTGTTTGTGCCCTGTGGGGCAGCAGATAGGCTACTCAAAGAGTGGTCCCCTAATGTGTTTGATATGGGGGCTAACTAATGATTCACTCATTTCTTCACTGGTGGTGACGAACTAAAAATCTCCTGTGGGAAGGGGGATAATTGGGGTCATTGTATGAGCCCCAATTCCTAGACATGGAGCTTTCATTTCCACCTGGAAATGAGCCCCCAAAGCCACCAGATAGCTCTTAGATGCTGAGCACTCTACTGCCACCATGAACATAGTTCCATTTCTGTACTGATCCTCATGCACTGTGACTTGCTCTAGCCAGGGAGGTCAGGGCCACCAATCCATAGGTCTTACACTACCTGAACTCTGTTGCTGCTTTGAATTCTCAACTTCTGTGCTTCTAAGCCCCTCCCTTTCTAAGGTCACTACTCTGGTTGTCCCCTAATTGATTGTTCTTTAAACCCTCCAGAGTATGGCTCCATCTCTTAGCATGTAATAGCTTCAGGCTACTTGTAAGGAGCTGATGTAAGCAACTCCTGCAAACTGCTTTCTCCACCAGCAGAGGCAAATGCCATTTTCTGAAGCATCCTTCAGACAATAAAACTGCTCTTACCGCAAAATCAGACTGCCAACAGCTCCCCCAGCCCTCAATACCTCTCTAACTCTCTGAGAACCTCAGGTGGCACTCTTCCATCAAAATGCCATGATTGGGTGAGCCAGAAATCGCTAAACCCCCAACTGTTTTCTGCCTTCCAAATCCCCCAATTTGGGCTCAGGACCAAAGCCTCTCTAGCCACAGGCTCTTAGTGAGCAGTCAGTATTAAGATGGTCACTCTGTAGTCCTGACTGTCTACCAGTTGAAGCTAGATCTTTGGTTGTCTGAAATGGTCCTCAAGGAATGGTGTTGTTGGGTGGAGCTGCCAAGTGCTGAGACCCAAGTTAAGACTCTGTTCCTCTTCCTCGGCTAGTGCTCTGCTGGATGTCCCTGGATGAATATCCTGGCCCTCCCTCATCACCAAATGTTCCTTAATTTCCAAATCCTCTCAGGTTGTGGCTCATTTGTCTGTCAACAATCAATGTAAACTGATCACTCTATAATTGGAGCTCTCCACCAGCAAGTGGTGAGATCTCTGTTTTCTGAAGTCCTTGGGCCTTGAACTTGTTCTCACTGAGGAGAGGAATTACTGTACCTTTCTATGTCCTCCTCTGACGGCTGGCAGCCACCTGGGCATGAGCTAGATGCCACTGATTTTATTGATTACAGATTATTTGTTTCCAAGCCTCCAATTGTGCCTCAGTCCCAGGGCTTGGCTGGCTGCAGGTTGTTAGAGGGAGCTAATATAATCTGAAACCCTAAATTCTTCCGTTGCAAGCAGGAGGACCTCCCCCAAGATGACAGCTCACTAAGAAGACTTTCGTGTGTGATTCTAACTTGTCATTCTGGAGAAGTCACTGACACACTAGATCCCCATAGGAGAGTTTGATGTTTATGTGAGAAGCAGGATTGCTCCCACAGAAAGATCTACCAAGTCTGTGGAGAAGGCTGCTGGCATACCTGAAGGAGAAGACCTCAGATTTCCTTTCCGGCCACCCACAGGGAAGGTAGGACTAGAGCTGCTGCTTCCTAGCTGTTTTGGTTTCCTTTCTATTTTCCTTGACTTTTCGAGTTGTACTCTTGCTCTTTTGTGGCTCTCAGTACTCTTTGCCACTCTTGCTCCTCCAAAGAGCTGCTCCTTCATTTCTCATGGAGTCTGACAAAGAAAATCTCTACTCTGCCATCTTACCTCACCTTCAGATGCCTATAATGTTTTTGCTTTTTTGTTTTTTTATTGTGAAAATACCATACAGAGGAGTTACAATTACATGGGCAAGGTAATGAGTACATTTCTTATCAAGCATTGTTGTCTCCTCCTTTGTTTCCCCTTACCATCCCTTCTGTCTTATACATCTCATTGTTGCAATGGGTCCACCTGTATCCCTATTTAAATGATTTGTTTTTTCCCTTCCCCTCCACAAATTATACCAACATCAAATACAGTGAAAACAGGAGTTATGCTGTGGGGGAGGGACATACAAAGCAACAAAGAAATAACTTATAAATATGTTAGAAACAATAGCAAGAAAGAAAAAAAATACCTGTGTCCTTATCTTGGGGTTCATTTTGCCTAACATCAACTTATCTGACCATTTCTGCTTGTCTCAGACATATACTAGTTATTACAAATAAGGGAAATCATGGGACCTATGTTTCTTTGGGCCTGGCTTACTTCACTTAATATAATTTGTTCCATTTCCTAACAAATGGGGCAATGTCATTCTTTCTGATGGAGGC
>NW_012273402.1:0-1866 GCF_000151885.1 Dipodomys ordii
CTTTCTTTCTTTCTTTCTTTCTTTCTTTCTTTCTTTCTTTCTTTCTTTCTTTCTTTCTTTCTTTCCTTCCTTCCTTGCTTTCTTCCTTGCTTCCTTCCTTCCTTGCTTTCTTCTTCTCTCTCTCCTGTCTTGTCTATCCTTATTTCTGTCTTTGTCTCTGTCTCTTTTTCTTGCTCCCTTTCCTTCCTTTCCATTCTGTCTGCTGGTCTTGGGGCTTAAACTCAGGACCTGGGCACTGTCCCTGAGCTTCTGTGCTCAAGGCTAGCACTCTACCACTTTCAGTCACAGCTCCATCTGGTACCCAGCAGCAGTTTCCTGTATATCCACGTTGAACTTTGTTATCAATTTAACATATATTTTCAAAATGTGCTTCTGAGACTGGATGTGACTGTCTTGGGTGCCTGTCTCCTTCATTCACTGAGTCAACAGGGAGCTGAAGTCTGATGCTCCTGGCCTCCTCCCAGCCCTGAAATTGTTGCTTTCCAGTCCATTCCCACATTTCATCTCCTTGAGGCTGATAGTAGATGTTGTCAGTGTTAGTTGCTGTCTTTGCTTAGGTGTTGAGTATGGCTGGTTCTGATGTGCTTGAATTTCCCTAGTGTGTCTGCCACTTTTGGAGCTTGTTCCTTTTGCTTCTTAGACAAGTCTGCATCACTGCCAAATGAATCTTTACGATTGAAGTCTCCCTCTGCAGTCCAGTCCTACGGTGGCTTAACATGCTCTATACCAAAGTATGCTTCTTCGTAGTTTCATATATTGTTCTTTAAAAGGCACATGAATCTTGCATTTAACAACACAACTTAGACATTTATTTAAATAAATAAACGTTTTAAATAACACCCAGTAAACACATATCTCTCCCTCTCTTACCAATATTAAGGAATAACTTGATTTGTAGGGAAAGAAACAGTTTATCCCACGATTTGTACAAACTTTTGGCACATGTCTTCAAATCTCCAGGGAGTCACAGTATTCCAATATGAGAAATACATATTTTCCTAGCCAAAGAAATTGAGTACTAACTGTGGGATTTGTGCTAAAGGGTGTTGTTGTTCTTGAAGAGGAAATTCCATTCAAAACATAAAAACCACATTTCAGAAAAGGTGGTGCTCCTTATACATGCAACACAATCAATAGAGTGAGTTTATGCCAATGTCTTGTTTGACTGACATACAGGAATATTATTCTCATCCGACCTTAACTTCAGAATGAAAGACTTGCCTGTTTGTTTGTTTCATGCTGGTCTTGGAACTTGAATTGAGGGCCTGGGAGCTGTAAAACTTCTTTTACTCAAGGATAGCACTCTATTACTTGAGCCACAGCTCAATTTCTGGCCTTTTGGTAGCTAATTAGAGAGAAGAATCTCATGGACTTTACTGCCCAGGTTGGCTTCAAACCACAATCTTCACATCTCAGCCTCCTGAGTAGCAAGAATTACAGACATGAGCCACTGGAGCTTGGCTAGGTCTTGTCATTTTTATCCCTAAGAGTATCATTTATTTAGTGGTCCTTTTATGGTGAGTGTGTGTACCAATACCGGGGTTTGAACTTAAGACCTTGTCTTCTAGCTTGGCTTTCTCTCTCATGGCTAGTGCTCTACTACATGAGCCATTTTACTCCACTTTCAGCTTTTTGATGACTAATTGAAGATAAGACTTCTCAGATTTGTTTCCTCAGGTTGACTCCAGACCTTGATCCTTAGATTTCAGCCTCCCAAGTATCTAGAATCATAAAGATAAGCTGAAGCCTGGCACCAGTAGCTCATGCCTATAATCCTAGCTACTCTGGGGGCTGAGATCTGAAGATTGTGGTTCAAAGCTAGCCCAGGGAAGAAAGTCTATGAGGCTCTTATCTTTAATTAACCAC
>NW_012273403.1:0-4324 GCF_000151885.1 Dipodomys ordii
TGCTCTATCACTTGAGTCACAATGCCACTTTTGGCTCTTTATTGGTTTTTCTGGAGATAAGAATCTCACAGACTTTCCTGCCCCAGCTGACTTCATAGTATGATTCACAGATCTCAGCCTTCTGATAGCTAGGATTACAGAACTAAGCCATCAATGCCCTGCTTGGAATAGTTGTTGTTTTTTTTTAACAAAGACATAGAGAAAGTTGAAGGAGAAGCATGGTATGTGTAAATACCTGTTAAGAGTCCATGCTTGAGCCCAGCTCTTTTTGAGGGGTAGAGATGTCAAGCTGTGTCACAGAGCTTCTAAATGTCACTTATGTGACTGAATTTACCTGATCATAGTAGTAAAGACATATAATTGACTTAGAGAAAAGCTAAATTAGGTGGGATGTTGGTAGTCTATGCCTGTAACCCAAGCCACTCAGGAAGCTGAGATGTGGAGGATCATGGATGAAGTCCAGCTTGGCAGAAATGCTGACTAGACTCCATCTTCAAAATAACCAAGAAAACGTAAAGTTGGAGTCATGGCTTAAGTGGTAGAGTGCCCACTGCATAAGCATAAAACTCTGAATTGAAATTCTAGTACCATAAAAAAAAAGATTAAGCCAGCCAGGTACTGGTGACTCACTCCTGTCCTCTTACCTACTCAGGAGGCTAAGATCTGAAGATCATGGTTCAAATCCAGCCTCCAGCAAGATAGTCCATGAGACTCTTATCTCTAACCACCAGAGAACCAGAAGTGGCACTATGGCTCAAACTGGTAAACTGCTAGCCTAGAGCAAAGGAGCTCAGGGACAGCGCCCAAGTCCTGAGTTCAAACCCCTGACCAAAAAAGAAAGAAAGAAAGAAAGAGAGAAAGAACCTTTCCAGCAACTGGTTTTAGTTTCATCTGTTGTACATTGGCTCTATCATCCATATTTGTGAATGGCTAATAGCATCCATGTTGGTGACAAGAAATAAAAAATGACAAAAATAAATAATAACAAATAAGAGTGAAATGAGAAATAATTCCAGATGTTCATAGAAAGATCAATAAAGGAATCTTCATTTTTCTCTCCATAGGAGAATGGGCTCCATTCAATACACAGTATCAAGTATTATGAGGGCGTCTAAAAGATGCTCAAGAGGAAATTTTTGTCGGGTTCCCCATCTAGACCCCCCAAAAGACTCAGTGTGCTGGGCACGGGCTATTTTACCAATTCTGACATCAGATCTCCACTGTATCTAACTTCAGTGCATTCAGGCTTTCCAAAAATGGGGGACCCCGACAACACAAATCTTTTGTATCATAGTTTTGGAGGGTCCACGTCCATCTTGATGCATCACTAACGAGCTCTGTGGGTTTTTTAGGAAGGCTTTGTCCTTGGCATGCAGGTGGTTCCTTTCTTCCTTCCTGGGCCCAAAGTTCCTTTCCCTAGAAGGCCATATTGGATTAGGGTTACCCTATGACCTTACTTGAATGGATTTTTTTTTTTTGTCGGTCGTGGGGCTTGAACTCTGGGCTTGGGTGTTGTCCCTCAGCTCTTCAGCTCAAGGCGAGCGCTCTACCACTTGAGCTACAGCGCCACTTCCTGGAATTATTTCTTTACAGCCCTAAATTGTTATCTCCTCAAGAAGTAGGGGGTCAAGACTTCATCCTATAAAAGGTGGGTAGGGTGAAAATCAGCCCTACTTGAAAGTAATGTGAAGGGAAAAAATAGGGGGAGGGAAGAGAGAGAGAGAGAGAGAGAGAGAGAGAGAGAGAGAGAGAGAGAGCCCAGAAGTTTAGGAAACTGCCTTATATAACTATTAAAGTTGAAGGAGCATTTATGCTTCCTCTCTCAGTACATGGACAAATGGATGCTGGACCCTAGGCTGGGTCTAGCATTTAGGGCCATCAGCAACCTCTCCAGATGTTTAGGGCCAGGTTGGCTGACCCAGCAGGAGCACTCACTACTGGCATCTAGTGGCTGGAGGTCAGAATTACTACTACTCCAGCCCAGCCCAGCCCAGGGCAATGGTCAACTTCCAAAAAAAACCCACCTAGATACCAATGTCAATACAGACAACATTAGAAAACCCTGAACTAGAAATCTCTGCATTTTTCCCTTTTGCTCATTTTAACTTGTCTACTGTAGAAGAAGGAGGGGACAGAAAGATAAAAGGCAGAAAAGCCTCTGTGTTTATTCATGGTCTTCTCCAAGAATGGCGATGTCTGTTTGCTCACCAGTCTGTACTGGGACCTTACAGTGACACTCAGACGTTAGTACTTGGAAAGATCTTTATTTTTTTGTGCAGCTAGACAATGTCTTTCCCTCTCCTCCCCAGAATTATGATCGGTTTTACTCTTTGATTTTCTAAAAATGCTCCTCATTGTGTCCACAAGGCTAATAATAAAACAGATGAGTTCAAGCCAGAATTGCCTCTGATCAGATTTCAGACAGTGGGGGAAATCATTTTGTTTTGCAGCACACACATTAGGAGTGCTTCTATCTCTTTTTTTTTTCTTGTTCCTCCCCTTGGATCTCCTCCCCTGATACCTCTACTGAATTTAGCTTTCTCCCTAGTGACCCAAGAAAACCGAAGTCTTCTTTGCATTCCTGAAACTGAGTAGAATCAGAGCAATCCATAGAAGACCCACAGTTGGTATATACAGGGATTTCCAGTGGGTGTTGAACTTCCTGCTTCAAGATGTCTGGGCTCAGGAAGCCCAGCAGGCTGGAGAGAGATCTTGATTCAGAAAGTCTAAAACCTCTGGATAAGAAGGAGGAAGTATTTTCTTTCAGGTGGGACAGAATTCCTGCCACTGGCCCTTTCCCATCCGAATCTTTGGTCTCTACTTCTGTACCCATTACCTTCTGAGCAGGACTCCAGGGATGCCCAGATTTGAAAGTGCTGTGTGCTCCCATTCGCTTTCCCGGAAGAGAGGGGAGGGGCCAAGTCTGTGCTGCAAATGGAAAATTATTAGGAGATCTGGGAGGCTGGGTTTCAAGCCTGTCATCCTAGCTACTCAGAAAGCTGGCGTTTGAAGATCACAATTCGAAGCCAGCCTGGGTGGGAAAGCCCATGAGACTCTCATCTCTAGTGAACCACCAAAAAGCCAGAGGTAGAGCTATGCCTCAAGTGGTAGAGCACAAGCCTTGAGCAAAAAGCTCAGGGACAGGCCCCAGGCCCCAAGTTCAAGCTCCAGGATGGGCACACATGCATACAGAGAGAGAGAAAGAGACAGAGACAGAGAGACAGAGACAGATTATTGAGAGAATCTCATGCAGAGGTGAGGGGCAGGGGTAGATACAGGGCAAGTCCACGTTTAAAGTCTCCATCTTGGTCCCTGTGCTTGGGAAGGGCCTTCTGAGCTGTGCCAGGGGAAGAAGAGGCATCTTTGCTCCCCACAGACCTTCCTTGGGTGGGAAGTCTTGTGCCTAGTGTGAGTCAGGCACTGGACAAGCCTCAGGCAGTCTTCAATTCTAATTCTAGAGTTGCAAACTTAGATCGATGGACCCGCCAGGACCACCTGCCTAAATGAGAAGTGAGTGTCAGAGGAGAAGTACTAGCTGATGTTAACTTCTCACTGAGAAATTCCTGCATAGTATCATTCAAAAGAGGCTGTCAGGCAGCCACTGGTGGCTCATGCCTGTCATCCTAGCTACTCAGGGAAGTAAGGTTTGAAAACCCTGATTCAAAGCCAGCAGGGGCGGGAAAGTCTATGAGACTCTTCTCTCCAATTAATTAGCAAGCCAGAAGTAAAGGCGTGGCTCAAGTGGTAGACCAACAACTTGAATGGAAAAGCCAAGCAAGTAAGCTTGCTCTGTCACAGGACTGTGAAATCCCTTTAGACCACTGTTTCCTCCATTCTTTGGTTCAAGTGGATGTTTTCTGAGAGATCACAGTGAGGCAGAAATCACTGTAAGGTAGGACTAACTAGAGGTAAAATTCAACAGCTTTGTGCTCATGTAGAGATGTGCTTTGAGCACAGTGGATTACAGGTGTTGGTTTTCACTGTACGCTACAGGACAGATATGAAGGTTTTAAGAGCCCAGACTTAAAGTCCAGAAGTTCCCAAGCTCAATCTGGCCACTTGCCCCCACATGCCAAATAAACAGACACAGTGAAGGGCAGAGAAAGGAGATTTGTTCTGTGGCAGCCATGGGAAGAGACTGCTTCAGTTCATCTCAGCCATCCGCAAGGGTGCACACATTGGCCTCAGGTCCAACAGGGAGGATTTGGGGACAGAGGGTGAGAAAGACATGCAGAGTTAAAACAATCTCAAGTCACAGCTGAGGCCTGGTTGGCCATGAGCTCAGCCTTTGTCCTTGGAGGAGTTCTCGAGAAATTATGGTGAT
>NW_012273404.1:0-1374 GCF_000151885.1 Dipodomys ordii
GGGAACGCGATCGTCTCGAATCTTCCTGTTTGGGGAGCCTCTGGCCCAGCATCGCTGGCCTTCCCTCCCCTCCCCCCCACCCCCCCCTCGATTTGTTAACTAACGTCCGTTCTGGTGAAGGGAGGGAGGGAGGGGAGAGGTGGTCCCTCCCGGCGCGTGGATGCCCACGTCCGCGCGGACCATCCGCGGTGTCGTCCCCCCCCCCCCCCGGGCCAGGAACGTGCGGCCTCGCCTGAGCCCGGACGCTTTGGCTGTCTGTCTGTCTGTCTGAGCCTCCAGAAGAGGCAGTAGTGTTTCCCCATGACTTTCCCCTTACTTTGGATTTGTTGCTCTTGTCCCAAGCGAAGTTTCTCGGGCAGTCACCATGAACGTGTTCTGCGGTTGGGTATGGTAGCCACACTATTCACAGGTAGCCATTAAAGTATTTGACCTGTGGCAAAAGTGATTGAAAAACTGAATAATTATCTTCCTCCTCTCTCTCTGTCTCTCGTGTCCTGGGGCTTGAACTCAGGGCCTGGGCACTGAAAGGCTAGCACTCTATACCACTTCACCACAGCACCACTTCTGGCCTTTTCTGTTTAAGTGGTACTGAGGAATCGAACCCAGGGCTTCAGGCATGCTAGGCAAGCTCTCTATGACTAAGCCACATTCCCAGGCCCTCCTTCCTTCCTACTTTCCTCTCTTTCTCCCTCCCACTTTTCTTTTTCTTTTTTTCCTGTGCCAATCCTGGGGCTTGGACTGAGGCTCTGGGTTCTGTCCCAAAATTTGTTTTTGTTTTTGTTTTTGCCTCAAGGCTGGCTGGCCCTCTACCACTTCTGGCTCTTTGGAAGTAATTAGGAGTTTACTAGTAGGGTTGGCTTTGAACTACTATCCTCTGATCTCAACCTCCTGAGTAGCTGGGATTGCAGACGTGAGCCATCAGGGACCCAGGTTCTTTCTTAGTTTTCAGGTTAGGTTTAAACAGGTGGTTAGTGGGTGACTGTATTAAAACCAAATGAAGAGTTTTAACACTTTTTTTGGTTGGTCATGGGGCTTGAACTCTGGGCCTGGGTGCTCTTCCTGAGCTCTTCCACTTGAGCCACAGCGCCACTGTGGGTTTTCTGAGTGATTTATTGGAGATAAAGTCTCATGGACTTTCCTGCCTGAGCTGGCTTTGAACCAAGATCCTCAGATCTCAGCCTCCTGAGTAGCTAGGATTATAGGTATGAGCCACTGGTGCCTGTTTTAAAATTCTTGAGTTGATTCATATCTTGATGTAGTTGGTAAATAATATATCATTTGCTGCTAAATATCATATTTGGAGTAAACATCTGACATTCTTGTCCGATATCTTTGCTTTGTTTATTTATGTCAACTTTTTTTTTTTTTTTTTTT
>NW_012273405.1:0-2328 GCF_000151885.1 Dipodomys ordii
TTATTTACCATAGCTAAGATATGGAACCAACCCAGATGCCCCTCAGCAGATGAATGGATCACGAAAATGTGATATATATAGAGAGAGAATTCATATATATATATATATATATATATATATATATATATATATGAATTCTATGCTTCCATCAGAAAGAATGACACTACCCCATTTGTTAGGAAATGGAAAGACTTGGAAAAAGTCATATTAAGTGAAGTAAGTCAGACCCAAAGAAATATAGGTCCCATGGTTTCCCTATTTGCAACAATTAATATATGTCTAGGATAATCTTATCAGATGGGGAGAAAAGCTCAAACACTATGTACATATGACCATAGAAAATGATGCTAAGTGAAATGAACCCCAAGATATGGACACAAGAGGTTTTTCTTTGTTGTTGTTGCTTTTAATGTACTATGTGATTTTTTTCTTTGTTTCTTTTGTATGTTCTTCCACCTATGATATATCCCTGTTGTCACTGTTTTGGATTTTGGTACCTTGCATCTTGTAAATACATTTATCTAATTGGGGTGGGAAGGGTAATAACAAAATGCAGATACAAAGACTCAGGATGACCCATTGCAACAATGATATTCACAAGACACTATGATGGAATTGAACCTTACAACTTTGGGGGCGAGGGAGTGAGGGAGGTGGGAGAGGGAAGGGGTAGTGGGAGAAAAACAAAGGAGAGGGTAACAATGCCCCATAAGAAATGTATTCAGGGGCTGGGAAGTTGGCTCAGTGGTAAAGCACTTGCCTTGCATGCATGAGGCCCTGGGTTCGATTCCTCAGCACCACATAAGCAAAAAGAAAAAAGTCGGAAGTGGCGCTGTGGCTCAAGTGGTAGAGCGCTAGCCTTGAGCTGAAGAGCTGAGGGACAGCGCCCAGGCCCAGAGTTCAGCCATACAACCGGACCAAAAAAAAAAAAAAAAAGAAATGTATTCATTTCCTTATTGATGTAACTGTAACCTCTCTGTACCGCATCTTTACAAGAAAATAAAAAAAATAAAAATACCAAGAGAGAGGTCAAAGTACAAGTGTCTAAAGCACAATGGTCATTGTAGAACAAGATTATAACCTTTCCCAGACTCTGAGTGTTTTACTAAATGCATTTTGGTGGTTAAGTAGCATCAACCTTAGAGTAGAACGTAATAAACATCTTTGAAGTACTATAAACTGTAAATCCCTTCCTCAGTTAATAGTATGGGATACTTAGAAGTAACCAGAACATACAGTCTAATCTCTACAAGTGCCATTTGGTACCTGGAAGTGTGCTGGCAACTGTTACAGAAATGAAGAATTCTTGATTGGATGCTGGAACTGATTTTTAACTTCTTTATTGTAAAAGACTTGCTGTTATAATGCCAATTTTATAAATGCAGCACAAAGAGGAGTTTTGTTTTTCTAATATGCAATAAAAGGATACAGAATTCATAGTTCAAAGCATCAAAACTTTAACCCTGGTAACCATATAAATGCCATCTTCCATTACTCTGGTCATACATTTCACATTGCCTTTTTCTCTTGCAATAAAGACTCTTTCTTTTTCTTTTCACCTGAGCTACAACTCCAACCCTGCAATCAGGATACGTTATAGTTGATATCCTCAGAAAGCCATAATTTCTTACTGTGAGTATGTAGTTTTTTCTATGATGTTACATTTCCAACCATTTCTCCTTCAGTGTCCAAACAGCTCCTCTTTCAGCTACAAAGCCATCTACCTAGCTGCTTGAGCACAAAAGTCATCAAGTTTTCCTTTAACCCCTCTGCAATCCTTACCCTAGCCCTGTCCACTTACCTCCTTAATAGCTTTCTGACCTGGGCAGCCTCTCCTTGAGGACCAGACTAAGATGCTGCAACAGCTTTTAAAGTGTTCAACTTAGGATAGAGTTGAATTCCCAAGGCTGAGGAATGAAAGGGTGCTGAGGTGTCAGGGCCAGTCCGACATCTATTTCCATGTAACACCCTTGATGGGATGGGCCTTGAGGCTGGAGAAGCCTGATGCTAGCCAAGGTTGCCATGCAGAAGTCCGTGCTGGGCCTAAGTAGCTCTGGCAGATGTGCATCAGGAGCAAAAGAAGAGGCTAATATTGAGGGGGGAAATGTAAACAAAAAAATCACGCTTTCTTTTTAGCCATATGTTATCGATCTGCAAGTCCTTGTTTGTTCTTTTTTGATGAACTGAGTTTCCATCTGATGTCATTTGTTTTTGTCTGAAATTACCTTTAACATTTCTTTCAGTACAGATATGTGGTGGTTGATTTTGTTTTTCAGCTTTACTTTGTCAGAAAAGTTTTTCACCTTAACACTTTCCTCCTCCTCCTCC
>NW_012273406.1:0-2654 GCF_000151885.1 Dipodomys ordii
AGAGTGACATACTTAAAGTTTATTGAGGTAAGCCATAATTATATTTTTCTAAATTTTGTAGAGTATGGTTAAATTTAAGACAGTAATTGTCTACCCCTCTCCATGAACCCTATTGTTTTATTTATGAATTTCCTGCAACCTAGCCTATATATTGGAAAAGGGAAACTGGAAGGGCTCAATATACATAGCATTTAGAGATGGATTTGTTGCAGGCAGAGCATTTCTCCCTTCCCCCAAATGGTGGCGGGCTCCCCTGCGCCTTATGCCTATTGCACACTCTAATTTGTGCACAACTGGAGTTTTATTATAAAGTTTGCAAGTCTGTCTCTCCAGTAAAGTATACGCTTCCTTTATGGTAGGTACCATGACCTTTCATCTTGTTCCGCTAACGTTTTATAGGGTTTCTTGCAGGAAAATCAGTTAAGGATTATGCTCAGGGACCAGTGAGTACAAATTGTACGAAATCAAATTCATAAATGTGAGCTACAGGAATTAAAGCTCCAATAGTAGATTGAAAAGTAGGTGTATACCAAAAAAAAAAAAGTCGGTGTGTAAGGGGAGGGGAGGAAATGGAAGAGTAGAAATGCTTATACATTGCTAGTAAGATTACAGGTTGCACTAACTATTTTGGAGAATAATTTATCAGCATCTAATGAAGCCAAATATGTGCATATTTTTTCATCTAGAAATTCTTACTCCTTGGTGCTGGGAAGGTGGCTCAGTGGTAGAGTGCTTGCCTTGCATGCATAAGGCCCTGGGTTCCATTCCTCAGCACCACATAAGCAGAAAGAGCCGGTAGTGACATTATGACTCAAGTGGTAGAGTGCTAGCCTTGAGTTGAAGAGCTGAGGGACAGCGTCCAAGCCCAGAGTTCAGGCCCCATGACCGACCAAAAAAAAAAAAGTTCTCATTCCTGAGAAACTATTTTCTTCAGCAAATGTAACTATAATAATTTGCCTTGCTTCTCTTACAGAGCTGGCTGAGGGTGTGTGTGCGTGTCTGTGTGTGTGTGTGTGTGTGTGTGTGTGTGTGTGTCTATGTGTCTATGTCTGTGTCTGTCCATCCTATAGCTTGAACTCAGGGCCTGAGTGCTGTACCTGAGCTTTTGTGCTCAAAGCTAATGCTCTGCCATTTGAGCCACTGCTCCAATTCTGGCTTTTTGGCGGTTAATTGGAGATGAGAATCTCTTGGATTTTTCCTGCCTGGACTGGCTTTAAACTGCAAGCCTCCTGAGTAGCTAAGATTACAGGTATGAGCCACTGGCACCTAGCTGACCCTTTTTTTTCTTTGTTTTTTTTTTGGGGGGGGGAGGAGGACAGGAGTTTACTGTATGTATAGTTTATGCTGGCTTCAAACTTCTAATCTTTCTGCCTTTCCCTCCTCTTGAATTCTGGGTATACCATGCCTGGCTTTAATCTTCTATTTTGTTTTCTTGTTGTAGGTTAGTTAAGACTAGCAAATCAATGCTTCATAAGTGAACATATAAAGTAATAATTCTTGGTATTAGGGGATAGTGCTGAAGATTGGTAGTAGAATGCTTCCTTAACATATATGAGGCCTTAGGATTAAATCTTCAATACTAGAAAAATGTAATTTTTGGCATTACATGGCTCATATATCCCATTTCAAATTATTGAGAATTATACATATATGACGTCACTGTTCTGAGACATACATTTTTAGTGACTAACACATCTGTTATTAGCTCATGCCTGTAATCATAACTACTCAGCACCTGGTGGCTCATGCTTGTGGTCCTAGCTATTCAGGACATTGAAAGTAGACTAATCCAGGCAGAAAAGTTCTCAAGGGCTGGGAAGGTGCCCAATGGTAGAGTGCTTGCCTTGCATGCATGAGGCCCTGGGTTCGAATCCTCAGCACCACATAAGAAGAAAAAGCCAGAAGTGGAGCTGTGGCTCAAGTGATAGAGCACTAGCCTTGAACTGAAGAGCTGACAGACAGCGCCCAGGCCCAGAGTTCAGGCCCCATGACCGGCAAAAAAAAGAGAAAAGTTCTCAAACCTCTGTCTCAAAAATAACAAGCAAGCCAAGCACTGGTGGCTCACACCTATAATCCTAGCTACTCAAGAGGCTGAGATCTGAGGATCATGGTTCAAAACCATCCTGGGAAATCTGTGAGATCTCCAATTAACCACCAGAAAAGTAGAAGTGGGGCTATGGCTCAAAGTGGCAGAGCTCTAGCCTTGAGGAAAAAAGCTCAAGGACCATGCCCAGGCCTTGAGGTTAAGCTCACAAAAATAAATAACATGCAAAAAAAACAGGGCTTGAGGATAGAAAATGCACTCATTACCTTACTCATATAACTGTAACCCCTTTGTACAGTAGCTTTACAATAAAAAATATATATTAAAAAAACAGGGCTGAAAAAAAGAACCTCGGGGAAGGTAGGGAGAGAAGGATTGGTAGGGGGAAAACAATGGAGTGGGTAACAATGCTCAATAGGAAGTGTACTCATTACCTTGCTCATGTAACTGTAACCCTCTGTACAATAAAAAAATTAAAAAAAAACAGGGTTGGAGGTATGGTTTAAGAAGTAGAGCAGGGGCTGGGAAGGTGGCTCAGTGGTAGAGCGCTTGCCTTGCATGCCTGAGGCCCTGGGTTCGATTCCTCAGCACTACATAAGCAAAAAGAAAA
>NW_012273407.1:0-1167 GCF_000151885.1 Dipodomys ordii
GCCTTGAGCTGAAGAGCTGAGGGACAGCGCCCAGGCCCAGAGTTCAAGCCCCACGACCTACCAAAAAAATAAAAATAATTTTAATAGATTTTATTATTCTGTTAAGTACACATTCATATAGTGTACTTTGGTCAGATTCAGCCCTCCATCACCCTCTCCTTTCATCTTCCCTTGTCCATCCAGTCTCCTCTTGCCCTCACCATTCCAGTCCCTTTTGCATTCAGGCCACTTTTTAAAGGTCTAGCTTTCACATAATGAACATTTATTTGAATGGAACTGCGGGGAAGAATAAATGAGATAAGGCCTGTGTGGTGCTGTATACAGTGTCATGCATAATAAACACTTATTTGTGTCTAGTAACATTACTACTAATACTCTGGATGGAGATGTAGGAAGGGAATCCATGGAGTGGAGGTGGTGGTTACAGATGTGACAGGATTAGAAGTGGGCTAGCAAGCCTGTCAGTTTTCGTTTCCTAAAGTGATTGAATGTGTGTTCAAATAGACCCAGCTGGGAGCTAGATTTTTCTAAATACTAAGGAATAAGCAGGAATAAAGAGATTAGTAGGTGGGCTGGTGAGAAAGAAGATACTGATGGTAATACTCTTCAACTAGGCATGGATTTTACAGGATTTAGAAAAGGAGCTGTTATGAGCTGAGATCTTGCAGGCCAGTCCTACTTCTCAGGAGTAGGGGGGTCTATTGAAATTTATATGTAAAAGCATCATCATTAGCAGACAGCCATGAAATATTTAGTATGGGATTGGCAATGTTGTAAACACAAAGAGTGAACAAAACAGAAGACTACCTTCACAGAACTTACATTTCATTATAGACAAAATTTAATAGAATGCAGGGGCCAGGCAATAACAAAGGCCCCCAAAGTTCCATAGTGTAGTAATCCCAAATAATTTCTATTCATCTCTGTTTTAACGTTTAAATACTTGGGGTTTGTGGAAGGAGAACAGATTTTTGTTTTCTGGGATTTGTTATTAATGGTTCTAATCTGTCTTCCAGACCCATTCAATGGAATCTTATAAAGGCTGCCTTCAAAAATTTTTAGTCAGGCTGGAAAGGTGGCTCAGTGGTAGAGCACTTGCCTTGCATGCCTGAGGCCCTGGGTTCAATTCCTCAGCACCACATAAGCAAAAAAGAAAAAAGCCGGAAG
>NW_012273408.1:0-1190 GCF_000151885.1 Dipodomys ordii
AAGTGGCGCTGTAGCTCAAGTGGTAGAGCGCTCGCCTTGAGCTGAAGAGCTGAGGGACAGTGCCCAGGCCCAGAGTTCAAGCCCCATGACCGACAAAGAAAAAGAAAAATGATTATTATAGAGTGAAAACAAAGGAGAGATCTTCTGTGTTCATGAATTCAAAGTCTCAATATTATGAAGATATTCATTCAGGGGCCCACATGGTGGAGCAAAGCTGTTCCTTATGACAACAAAGAAGCAACAAAGAAATGGAGAAGAGGTCTGCCTGCAATCTCCAAATCTCCTTTGTAGACATGCCCCCAATGCCCTGCCTTCCTTTTACTAGGTCTTATCTCCTGAAGATTCTACCCATTCTTCAAAGCATCACAGGCTGGGGACCAAGACTTTAGCATTTGAGCCTTTGGAGAACTCCTAATATCTAAACTACAAAAGGGTAAGTGGAAAGAAGGTACGTGGACCGGATAAAGTCCCCATCCCTTCCTAGCACTTTTCTCCTCTGTCATCATAAGGTAAACAGGTGAGCAGCATCTGCCACATGCTCCTGCCACAATCTACTCTGCCATCATGGGTTCAAAGCATCTGGCCAGCCAACCCTGCATTGAGACTGCTGAAACTGTGAGCCCAAATAAGACTTTTCTCCTTAAAAGTTGTTTGTTTCACGGTATTTTGTCATACCAATGGAAAGCTGACTAACAAGCAAAACCAAACATAGCTGTGATAAATGAGGATCCTGCCATTTGTAGGTATGAACAGTAACTGGAGGGAGACAGGAAATTGAGGTAATGCCCTGTACCTCTATTTAGGGATTATTTTCTTACTCTAGTCTGCATGGACCCCTCAAATCTATGTGTTGGAAACTTAAGTCCCCAGTGCAACAGTGTTGGGAGAGAGGGCCTGTAGAAGATGTAGGCCAGGAGGGCCTCACCTTCCTGAATTGAGAAATATCGTTATCAAAAGGGATTGTAGAACTGAGTTCATCCTGTTCTGCCAACCACCATGTGAACAAGAAGGTTCTCACCAGATACTGCTGCCTTGACTTTGGATGTCCCAGCCTCTGAACTGTGAGTAAATAACTTCTTGTTCTTTAAATACTACTCTCAGAGCCGGGCGCTGGTGGCTCACGCCTGTAATCCTAGCTACTCAGGAGGCTGAGATCTGAGGATCGCGGTTCAAAGCCAGCCCGGGCAGGA
>NW_012273409.1:0-3759 GCF_000151885.1 Dipodomys ordii
AATCATTTAAATAGGGATACAGGTAGACCCACTGCAACAATGAGATATACAAGTCGTTATGTCGAAAACGAACTGTACATTTTTGTTTTCTTGATAACGGCCATTCTAACTGAGATGAGGTGGAATTGCATAACAAATCTATCTATACAAATGTGGCTCATGGAACAGAGAAGATTTTTCCTGCCAGGGTGTTAGTGGCTCATGCCTATAATCCTAGCTACTCAGGAGGCTGAGATCTGAGGATCACAGTTCAAAGCCAGCGTGGGCAGGAAAGTCCGTGAGACTCTTATCTCCAATAAACCACTAGAAAACCAGATCTGGAGCTGTAGCTCAAGTGGCAGAGCACTTGCCTTGAGCTGAAGTGCTTAGGGAAAGTGCTCAGGCCCACATTTCAAGCCCCACAACCAACAAAAAATTAAAGAAAAGAAATATTTTTACATTTGCAAATGGAGATAAGAGCAATAGGACAATTACATAAAATTTACATAGTTTGCATTCTTTGGAGATACATGAATATCCATTCACTCACATGATTTCTATTACTAAATTTGCCCAAACTTGCCCAGTAGATTAGATGCAATAGAAACTTGGCCTGCATAGTCCAATGTATATGACTGTTTCAGGAAAGGTAATCATATAGTAGAAAGATTGTTTAATTGAGAAGTAGTTAAATTTGAATACTGTACCCCTAATTCAATATTTGGTTTCTTTCAAGTCCCAAATTTCTCTTCTTACCTAACAAAATAGAAATGATCAATATTGGAACTCTAACATGAATTAGACAACTGAAGGTGCCAAAATCCAGCAATGAGTGGACTAGTGACAAGTAAAGGCACAATGGTTGACAAAACACAGGGAACGTGGAGATGGGATTCCAAAAGCCTCATTCTCTTTATTCTTCCTCTAATTTAATTCTCAAGAAAGCCTGGGAAGAGAAGTTTTAGCTTGAACTATAAGGAATTGCTGCTTTTGTACATCAAAACACCACTGAATATTAGCTATTTTAAAAGGTACAAATAAATTTTGGGGACAAATACTGTATAGACATTTATTATTATTATTATTATTATTATTATTATTAAGGACTTGTACAAAGGGGCTACAATTCCATAAGTCAGGTAATGAGTACAGTACTTCTTGGACAATTTCATACCTTCTTTCATGCAACAAATGTATTTTTACTGATACAATTTAGACACAATAACTTTTGATTTAAAAATGGATTAACTTATCACATAAGCAAACTTTAATGAAAGTTGGATGCTTTTGATTGAAAAAAGTTTGATGTTTAGTATTCAAAGCTTAGTTCAGATATTTCCTTTTGACATTTGGAGGATTTGTATTTGCATTTTACTGGATTTTCATTGATTATAACTTTCCTTCTAAAAATCCGCTCAATGTGAATTTGGTTATTTAAAAGTTCACTTGATGGCTGGTTGAAAATCCAAACTGCACTGATCACAAGAGAAAAGAAATTTATTTTACATGTTCAGAACTAACTTAATACGACAGATCTGCCCTTTAGGTCTAGACGTAGGAATTAGGGAAATGGGCGAGATGAATGTGTAATATTTGTAAAAGGTTAGAAATATATATTATAAATCAAGAGAAGGTGAGATAAATCTTAAATTGACATTGAAGTAGAGCCTCAGATTTCATTTTCGAAAAGAACAAAGTAGGAGAAGTGCATAACATGGAGCAGAATATAAAACAATCTCTTTCCCTACAAATCATTTTTAGTAATTCCCCATTTGAAACAAAGATACTCCTATAAGAAAATGAACAATAATGAATGGTCGGAAATTTGTATATACCTGTATTATATCAGAGAAAATTCACCTGTCCAATTGAACACAGATGTAAGAGGGACATTGTTACATACTGTAGAAACACACAAAACCATTTGACTATTGCTCAATACATTCCAGGTCTTACAAATCTGGCTCCATTTTGACCACTTATGCACAGGTCTGTTTGCTGACACATTCGTTTAGGACATGTGAAGATTTCTCTCAAACTAGATTACATTAAGGATTCACCCATCAGCTAATCATGATATCTGAGCTATTTTTTCCCCTGGGGGTAAGAGTTTGTCTCTGGTCTGTTCTCTCCACATTTTCTTAAAGAATCACAGCATATTTCCCCGAGATTACCATGGCTTTTTTTGTTGTTAAAAAAAAGGGGGGTTGGGAAGGTGTTTCAGTGTTAGAGCGCTTGCCTTGCATGCATGAGGCCCTGGGTTCGATTCCTCAGCACCACATAAGCAGAAAAAGCAGGAAGTGGCGCAGTTTCTCAAGTGGTAGAGTGCTAGCCTTGAGCTGAAGAGCTGAGGAACAGTGCCCAGGCCCAGAGTTCAGGCCCCACGACCGGAAAAACAAAAACAAAAACAAACACACATCAACCTGAATAAAAGCTGTTAAGTGAAGAATAAAGTAAGAAAAATATTTTTCTCAGGAAAAAAATCAACCCTCCCATTAAGACATTCCATAAACCCTGTGTGGTGACACTAGCCTGTAATCCTAGCTATCTGGAGGCAGAGAGTAGGCGATTGAAAGCCAGTCATGACATACAAATTCTCCAGACTATCTGCACACTACTAAGCACCATGGATGAGCACAGTGATACTTGCTTGCCATCCCCAGCTACCCAGAGAAACCAACATAGTATCATCACAGATGAGGCTGGCCTAGGCCTAAACCAAGACAGTACTTAAAAAAATAACCAAGGAAGAAAGGGTCTGGAGGCATGAGTCCAGTGGTAGAGGTCCTGATTGACTAGTGTAAGTCCCTCATTTCAATCCCCAATTATTACCATAAAAATATCTCAGAAGGATTCCTCAGCAAGTACAAGATGATTTCTCCTTCCATTCCAAGTTGATGTGACTTCCATTGCTAGAACCCTAATTGTATATATTAAATAAGTACAATTCTAATATAAAAGGTTATCATCTACAAGTGCATATCGATATTTTTTACTACAGGACAGTGTAAACTCGTTTTATTTGTTTGCTTTGTTAAGACAAGCACTTTATGCAGCCCACACTACCATTTGCAACTGGCCTGGGAAGTCCCAGATCTGCGTTGGGCCCGCCCTCCCAAGCAAAGAGATAACAGCTAGTTCGTCAAATCTCTTGTCACTCAAACGTTATGTAACTGTCGATAATGACATCACAGCCATGCTTAATTATTCACAATTACTGGCCAAGTTACAGTATTAGAGGGAGAATTAAATCTAAGAGTGAGATGCAACTACCAGTTCCCAAATAGCCAATTCTGTTGCTGTACTGGTACTAAGACTTGAACTCGGAGCCTGGATCCTTAGCCTTTTCTCTCAAGGCTGGAGTTCTACCATTTGAGTCACAGCTCCAATTCTGGCTTTTGGGCAATTGATTAGAGGTAAGAGTCACATGAACTTTCCTGTCTGAGCTAGCTTTGAACTGCCATCCTCAAATTTCAGTCTGCTGAGTAGCTAGAATTAGAGGTGTGAGGCAACAGTACCTAACTAAATGTAAGATTCAGAAACCTATCTCTTGCTTATTTCATTAAAGTAGTAGGTCACTATTACTATCCCGCCCTTTTCCTCCCATCACTACTAAATACACACACACACACACACACACACACACACACACACACACACACACACACACACACACACACATTCTAATTTACTGGTAAAACCTGCAAGACTAATTTTTGAACTTTTAATTTTATTTTAGTTGTGTTTCTGTGAATACTATTTTTGTGAAGATAGAAAGAT
>NW_012273410.1:0-2214 GCF_000151885.1 Dipodomys ordii
CCCCCCTTTTTTAATTGTAAAGGTGATGTACACAGGGGTTACAGTTACATGAGTAAGGTAATGAGTTCATTTCTTTTTTGAACAGTGTTTCCCTCATTTTCTTCTGCTTTTCCCACCCCCAACTCCCCTCCCACCCAGTTATAAAGTTCATTTCCAATGTAGTGTCCAGTGAGTATCACCGTTGCATTGGTTCACCCTTTGTCCTGTTTTTGTGTTTCCCCTTAGGCAAATCAGATAAACTTAAATACAAGACAAAGGACAGAAATAAAAAACTGACAACTGGGCACAAACCAAAGGAGAAAAAAAGGAATAGGTGCAAACAGTACATTATAAAAACATCTTGTTTCCATTTCTTGGTGTTCATTTTGATAAGCTTCATTTTATATGGTCATATGTACATAGCTATTGAGCTACTGTAATCTTCTGCTAAGAATATCATACACATAGTTATTACAAATGAGCGAAACCATGCAGCCGATGTTTCTTTGGATTTGGCTTGCTTTGCTTAATAAAATTTTTTCCAAGTCTTTCCATCTCCTTAGAAGGGGGCGGTGTCATTCTTTCTAATGGAAGCATAAATTCCATTTGTATATATACCACATTTTCTTCATCCATTCATCTTCTGAGGGGCATCTGGCTTAGTTCCATATCTTAGATATGGTAAATAATGATGCAGTGAATATGGTTGTGCTGGTAGCTTTAATGTGGCTTTTTTTAGAATGAGCACTCTTAAATTAGTCTTACTTCCACATTCTTTCACTTTTCATTCAGAATCCGTGTCAGCAGAGTGTCATCCGTCTTCCTTCAGCCCATATGAACTCCCCAAAGCCTTCATTCATTACTTGCCATTGCACAGCCTTTGTGTTAGCATAGCACTTCCTGGTGTGTGCTGTCCCGTTGCTTCACAGCAACTCTCAAGAATAGCCAAGGATGGTTTCATCTGCTTACAGAGGAAAATGGAAACAGCTATTTTTGTTAATATATCGTAGATCTAGCACTCAAACCAAGGTATGCTGACTTTAAGCCCAGTCAGTAGTTTACTCCAGGACCTTACAAACCAGTCCTAAGGTGCTTCCTAGTACATATCTTTGTTGAAATTTTATTAGCTCTGGATGACACCTTGCCACCTGGTCTTTTAGCCAGAAGCAGAAATGCTTCTGGTCATGCCTAGAACCCACAGCTCTGTCCATCTCCAGACACTGAGTCAAGTCACATGCTTCCACTTCCATTCAGCCTCCTGGGTCAGCCTGTCCTGGAGGAACCATGTAGCCCTTGCCTACACAACCCTGCAATCTTTGTGGTTTTAGAGCTTAAGTTTAAGCCTTAATCTTCCTGGTAGATGAGGAATTCTGTGTTGTTGTTTTTTTTTGTCTTTATACACCCAAAACCAACCAGTATAGTCCTTTGTTTTAAGGAACATCTCACTAATGAATGAAACTGTTTATGTAATGATGGGTAACAACCCTTCATATTTAATTGCTAGTTAATTACCAGAGCAATTTTGGCATAGAAAAATTTAATGAAACTTTTTTTTGCTTTGCTTGGTTTAGCTTTATCCCATAAGGTATAGGATGTATTTTTATTTATCTTCAGTTAGAAATACATTCCAACTTGCCCAGTGGTTTCTTTTATAAACACTTTGGTTATTTTTTTTGTTTATTTTCCAGATAATCTTTCCATTATGAATATGTAGCTTAATTCTGTTGTGATCAGAGACTGTACTGTGTAACTGTATATTTAAGTTACGGTCTGCTCTGATGAGTGTTTGGCATGTACTTAAAAAGAAGAATATGGCTGATAGTGATGTTCAGATCTTCTCTATCTTTACAGATTAGAAAGTAACAAGGGCCTATTCTTTACTAAGAGAAGAATATTGAGTTCCTCTGTTTTAATGATTTCTTCTGTCACTTCTGTTGGTTTTTTGTTTCATGCAATTTGAAGGTTTGAGTTTAGACATATTTAGTATTGTTACTTGGTATGTCCTCTGGATGAATTGACCATTTATCATTATGAAATTATGATATCTCCTTATCTCTGATTCTTTGTTCTATAGTTGGTTTTGTAAGATATTAACAAATTTAGCCACTCCAGCTGTTATTTGACTAAAGTCTTCATGATATGTCATTTTTCCTTCCTTCACTTTTAGCTTACCTCTGTCCTTATATTTAAAGTAGATATTCTCATTCCCTCCCTCCCTCCCTCCCTCCCTCCCTC
>NW_012273411.1:0-3125 GCF_000151885.1 Dipodomys ordii
CAGACCCCCCCCCCAAAAAAAAGAAAAAGAATATGATGGTGGGTGGGAAGGCGGGGAGAGAGGGTAGACCAATGAACTCAAAGTTATAACAAAATAGCAAAAAAATGTGAGATACCACACAATGGAATTGTGCTCATCCATTAGAAAATTAAATTGCACCATTTGTAAGGAAATGGAAAGACGTGGGAAAATACCTTAAGTGAAGTCAGTCAGGCCCAGAGACACAAAGGATGCATGTTCTTGGCTTATAAAGTTGTAAGTAAATACAGTGAGTATGGTATGTAAGTGAACACAAATGTATTTAACTGAAATATGGTAGACGCAAGGGAAAATCCAATAATAAAATTCCTTAGAAAGGCAAAGACAAACAAAATAAATACCAGGAAGTAGGTACTTGAAAGGGGTGGGGTCAAGGGGAAAAGGGTAGATGAACAAAAAGAAGGGGGTTAGAATTCAGCCAAGAATTCAGTTTATCCTACAAAATTAAAAAGAGGGAAAGGGTAGATAGAAAGGATTGAGAATTTTGAAAGGGGGGATCTTGATCAAGATACACTATATTCATAAGAATAATTTTTAAAAAGTTAGATCCATAGAAATAATTTAATCTGAATAAGAGAACAAACAAAATTGAACACTGAGCAGAGCCTCAGAATCTTGTAAAACAATAAGATCTTTCACATCCTCAGAGTTCCTAGAAGCAGAGCTGAAAAAAATATTTGAAAATAGCAGAAAATGTTCCAAATGGATGGGTAGGTTCACTCATCACTGTAAAGGTAATAGAAAGGAATAAAAAGACCCATTTTAAACTGTCAAAAAGAAAAAGAAAAGGCTATTATAAGAAGTTTAAGCCTAAAGTCAAACAACAACAAAACCTAAGCCTCCCCAAGTACCAAGAAATTATAAAGAGAGAGAAAGAAGAAACTAGGTAGAGAATCAAGCATACAGGTCATTATAGATAATGTCAGTTGAAATGAAACATATCAACAGATATAAATGGACTTCAATTGGTTTTCAAAATGAAACCCTAAACGATGCTTCACATGAGACATTACTACTTGGAAGACTGAAATCAGGAGGATCATGGTTTGAGACTAGACTGAGCAGAAAAGTTTGTGAAACTATCTCCTCTAAGGGAAGGGATGTAGTGATGTGAATCTGTGATCCCAGCAACAACAGGAAGCTTAAAGGAGGTGGGTTGGGGTTCAGATACACACCCAGACAGGAAGTGAGACCTCATCTCAAATATAACCAGAAGAAACCCAGGCTAATGGCATAGCAGAAATGGTGAATGGTCAAGCCCAGCAAGATCAGTACTCTGAGTTCAAACCTCAGTACCTCTTCCCCACAAAAAAAAAAAAAAATCACCTAAAACAAAGTAATTAAGGAACTCTAAAAATAGAACAAAGTGCTAGGTGCAGGTGGCTCATGCCTGTAATCCTAGCTAGTCAGGAGGCTGAGATCTGAGGATTCTGGTTCAAAGCCAGCCAGGGCAGGAAAGACCCTGAAACTCCTATCTCCGATAAACCATTAGAAAACCGGAAGTGGAGCTGTAGCTCAAGTGGTAGAGTGCTCGCCTTGAGCTGAAGAGCTCAGGCACAGCGCCCAGGCCCAGAGTTCAAGCCCCATAACTGACAAAAAGAAAAAAAGAAGAAGAAGAAAGTGCAAAAATACACCAAATAAATGACAGAAAGATTTGTGATTCCTTAAAAAGACAAATAGAATTTAAGAAAAGCATGACAAAGGAGAAATGATACTTTATGAAGTTTATAAAGTTAAATGCACAATTTACAATGGAGATATAACAGATAAAAATACCATGATCATGGACAATATAACCACATATCAGCACAAGAATTTTATTAGGTCCAAAGAAATATCAGTAAATTAAATAAATCAGAAATATTACATACAACTCTCAAAGGCAATAAAAGCAGATATGAATAAAACAAGAACTAAAAAATGCCAGTCTTGAATAGAGCAGGTTAGGAGAAAGCCAAGTGAGAGTGCGAAGACCTTGAGATCAAGCCTTGTACTGGGCACCAAATAACCCCCCAAAAAACAAAAAAAAAGTACTACAGCAATACTTTTTTTTTTTTTTTCCTTTGGGTCTGGTCGTGGGGCCTGAACTCTGGGCCTGGGCACTGTCCCTCAGCTCTTCAGCTCGAGGCTAGCGCTCTACCACTTGAGCCATAGTGCCAGTTCCAGCTTTTTTCTTTTTGTTTATGTGGTGCTGAGGAATTGAACCCAGGCCTCAGGCATGCAAGGCAAGCGCTCTACCACTGAGCCACCTTCCCAGCCGAGCAATACTTCTTTATCTGTGGGAATCCCACGACATCTACCATAGTCCCACGTAGACGCTGAAACAGCAGATACTACTAAATCCTATAAATGCTTTTTCTTCCTACGTATACCTATGGTAGTTTAATTTATAAATTAGACACAGTAAGAGATTAACAATAGAAGCTAATGATGAAATAGAGTAATTATAACAATATACTTATGAATTATTTCTGGAATTTACCATTTAATATTTTCACACTGCAGTTGTCTGCAGATAACTGAAGCATAGGAAAGTGAAAGTGTAGGGAACTGTTGTCTCTAACAATGAAACAATTTAACTAAAATATAACAGTATTTTTGCTTATTAAATGATTTAAGCTACAAGCCTAATTTAGCCTTAATCATATTTTTTTTTTTTTTGGTCCGGTCATGGGGCCTGAACTCTGGGCCTGGGTGCTGTCCCTCAGCTCTTCAGCTCAAGGCTAGTGCTCTACCACTTGAGTCACAGCGCCACTCCCGGCTTTTTTCTTTTTGCTTATGTGGTGCTGAGGAAACGAACCCAGGGCCTCAGGCATGCAAGGCAAGTGCTCTACCACTGAGCCACCTTCCTAGCCCCCTTAATCATATTTTCAAAAAGGGTAAACAAATGTAGCAGTGGTACTAATTAGACACTATGCTAAAAATGAAATGGTAGGTGGAGGAGATGGAAGGGGTAGCATTGGCCAACCTCACTTATGTAACTGTAACCCCTCTGTATATCACCTTTATAATACTAAATTTTAAAAAAAAATCAGTGCTACTTCCCTTATTTATTTACCCCTGACCCCCATGATCTACCCATTCTT
>NW_012273412.1:0-1983 GCF_000151885.1 Dipodomys ordii
CAGGGATGCAGTCAGTTAGGTTCAAGAACAAAGCCCAGCCGGGCGCCGGTGGCTCACGCCTGTAATCCTAGCTACTCAGGAGGCTGAGATCTGAGAATCACAGTTCAAAGCCAGCCCGGGCAGGAAAGACCGTGAGACTCCTATCTCCAATAAACCACTAGAAAACCGGAAGTGGCGCTGTAGCTCAAGTGGTAGAGCACTCGCCTTGAGCTGAAGAGCTGAGGGGCAGCACCCAGGCCCAGAGTTCAAGCCCCATGACCGACCAAAAAAAAAAAAAAAAAAAAGAACAAAGCCCAAGCTGGAAGCTGGTGACTCACACCTGTCACCCTAGCTGCTCAAGGGCTGAGATCTGAGGATCATGGTTCAAAGCCAGCAGGGACAGGAAAACCCATTAATATTATCTCAGGATGCTGAGATCTGTGGATTGAGGGTCAAAGCCAGCCCAAATAAGAAAGTTCATGGGATTCTTTTTTTTTTTTTTTTTGCTTATGTGGTGCCAAGGAATCGAACCCAGGGCCTCAGGCATGCAAGGCAAGCGCTCTACCACTGAGCCACCTTCCCAGCCCCTTTATGGGATTCTTATCTACAATTAACTGTCAAAAAGCCAGAAGTGGAGCTGTGGCTCAGGTGGTAGAGCACTAGCCTCAAGCACAAAAGCTCAGGGACAGTGCCCAGATCCTCAGTTAAAGCCTGAGGACCAGCACCAGAAAAAAGGCAGAGAACCAGAAGCCTGTGATGTGGTAGAAGCTAAGAGAAGAGTGTCTGAAAGCTTCAGTAGTCTGCAGAGGGCAAAGCAGAGACAGAATATGATAATAGTAAAGATCACTATTTTGCTGGGCACTGGTGGCTCACATCTGTAACCCTAGCTATTCAGGAGGCTGAGACCTGAGGATCACCATTCAAAGCCAGTTTGGGCAAGTCTGTGCGACTTTTGGTCGGTCATGGGCAAGAAAGTCTGTAAGACTTTTTGTCGGTCGTGGGGCTTGAACTCTGGGCTGGGTGCTGTTCCTCAGCTCTTCAGCTTAAGGCAAGAGCCACTTCCAGTCTTCTAGTGGTTTACTGGAGGTAAGCTTAAGCGTCTCACGGACTTTCTTGCCCAGGCTGGCTTTGAACTGTGAACCTCAGAACTCAGCCTCCTGAGTATATCCACTGGTGCCTGGCTGTGAGACTCTTATCTACAATAAACTAGTCAGAAAAAGCCCGAAGTAGCATTGTGGCTCAAGTGGTTGAGTGCTAGCCTTGAGCACAAAGAGGATCTCAGGGACAACGCCCTGAGTTCAAGCCTCCACACACACTCAGAGGCTCTGGTAGCTCACATCTGTAATCCTAGCTACTCAGGAGGCTGAGATCTAAGGATTGTGGCTAGAAACCAAGCCCTGGCAGAAATGTTGCCGTGAGACTTTCGTCTCCAATTCATTTACTCCAAAGAACCAGAAGTGGCTCTTGGCTCAAAGTGGTAGAGGGCTAGCCTTGAGCAACAAAGAGGCTCAGAGACCGTACTGAGGGTCCTGAGTTCAAGCCCCATGACCAACAAAAGCAAAACAAAACAACAACAAAAACAAGAAACAGCCATTTGAAGGAGCTTTTAATCTGGCATACAATTTGCTCATAGACAAGAAGAAAAGAGCCGGGCGCCGGTGGCTCATACTCGTAACACTAGCTACTCAGGAGGCTGAGATCTGAGGATCGCAATTCAAAGCCAGCCCAGGAAGGAAAGTCCATGAAACTCTTATCTCCAATAACCACCAGAAAACTGAAAGTGGCACTGTAGCTCAAGTGGTAGAGCGCTAGCCTTGAGCTGAAGAGCTGAGGGACAGCGCCCAGGCCCAGAGTTCAGGCCCCACGACCGGACCCCACCCCCCAAAAAAAAGAAAAAAGAAATGCAATGGAGGGGCTGGGAAGGTGGCTCAGTGGTAGAGCACTTGCCTTGCATGCATGAGGCCCTGAGTTCGATTCCTCAGCACCACATAAGCAAAAAGAAAA
>NW_012273413.1:0-1346 GCF_000151885.1 Dipodomys ordii
AGGGTAAACAAAGGAGGAGGCTACAATGCTTGATAAGAAATGTACTCATTATCTTGCCCATGTAATTGTAACCCCTCTATACAGTATGTTCACAAAAAATTAAAATTAAAATTAAAAAAATTACAAATAAGGATAACACCTATTTTATGACTTTTAAGTTCATATAACTTTTTTTTTTTTTGGTCAGTCACAAGGCCTGAACTTTGGGCCTGCGCGCTGTCCCTCAGCTCTTCAGCTCAAGGCTAGCGCTCTACCACTTGAGCCACAGTGCCACATCCGGCTTTTTCTGCATATGTGGTGCTGAGGAATCAAACCCAGAGCCTCATATATGCAAAGCAAGCACTCTACTACTGAGCCACCTTCCCAGCCCTGATATAACTTTAAAATATAGCTTGACTTGCTTTCAATTTAACTGATATTTTTACCTCCATTTAAAATCAATGTTGAGAAGAAAAATTTGGCTGGAAAGCTGTCTGTATTTCCATCACATATGTACATAGTATAATTCAAACTTTCCACACGCATTTGAGCTTCACTATTACCCAATGAAGGGATAGATCTGGAATTGTAATCTTCACTGTACAGATGCGTTCAAATTCTATATAAAGAAGTAATCTGGTTTGCTTCAAGAATACAAAATAAATTTAAGTAATGGAATTAGGATAAAATGGAGGTCTCCCAATCTCCAAATTCAATGTTTTTTTAAACAGAACACCACAAACTTTCTGTCAGACAAAATATGTGGCCTCATATTGCTCATTTAAAATATTGCATATCATTTTTCATAGAGTTTTTGGTGGGCTTTTTGTGTGTTTATTTACCCCAAATAGAACAAGATTGTGCCCTTTGTGAAAGCTTGAGGTTAGTCAATAACACCTTCAAGAAAGATTTAAGGTCACACAATATTTTACTGCTATCGTTGAAAAAAAGCAGTGAGATAAAGTGATTTCAATTACACAATGAAAGAGTCGCCCTATTTTAAAGGTACACTGAATCCAAAATGCTTGAATTTGAATGTCCTTATTTCTTCTATTATTTATGGTGAAAAGAATGCTGAATATACTGTAAAATAATCAACCGCCTCAAAATAGATTATTTTACATTTTCTATTTCTCTTTATTTAGCTAAGTTGCACATATGAAAATTTTCAAAGGAATAAATCGTTTAAATAGAGATACAGGCGGACCCATTGCAACAATGGGATGTATAAGTCGTTATGTGGAAAAACGAACTTTACAAATTTGGTGGGGAGGGGGGAGGAGGATTGGGTGAGGGGGGGGAGGATGGGAAGGGATGGGAAGGGGAAACAAAGGAGGAGGCTACAATGCTTGATAAGAAATGTACTC
>NW_012273414.1:0-1233 GCF_000151885.1 Dipodomys ordii
TCTGCTTGTGAAAACCATACATAAATTAATATCCTGGGAAGTTTTATTTTTAAAAATGTGTGAAGGGGGCTGGGAAAGTGGCTCAGTGGTAGAGCGCTTGCCTTGCATGCATGAGGCCCTGGGTTCGATTCCTCAGCACCACATAAGCAAAAAGAAAAAGCCGGAAGTGGCGTTGTGGCTCAAGTGGTAGAGTGCTAGCCTTGAGCTGAAGAGCTGACGAACAGCGCCCAGGCCCAGAGTTCAGGCCCCACAACCAGACCCCCCCCCAAAAAAAAAAATTTAAAACCAGCGGGTGCCGGTGGCTCATGCCTGTAATCCTAGCTACTCAGGGGGCTGAGATAGCTGTTCAAAGCCAGCCCCGGCAGGAAAGTCCATGAGACTCTTTATCTCCAATACACCACTCAGAAAACCAGAAATAGCACAGTGGCTCAAATGGTAGAGTGCTATCCTTGAGTTGAAGAGCTGAGGGATAGCATTCAGGCCCAGAGTTCAAGCCCCATGACCAACAAAAAAAATAAAAATTTAAAATCAAAAGGTATACATTGAATGAAAAAACACCAATTATTTAACTCAGACATAACCCAGACATTATTCCATTTGTGCCACTTTAAAGATATGAATCATCAACTTAACTATGTAATTTCAAACTGTTTTTCAATTTTATAATGAATACCTCATAGTGTTATGAATTCACAAGTTATATAAATCTTTTGCCTGTTTGAAACTTCAGCTAACTTGATAAAAACTGGTTTAGAAGTCAGTTATCTGGATATATATCGTTACTAGAAAACTATCTTTTCACACATTTAATAGTTACTTAAAATTTTTCTTTATGAATTATCTATCACTTATTTACTACATTCATACTGATTTGCCAATTGATTTGCATTTATCCTACTATATCAACAAGTCTTCTATATTCATTGTGCTTTTTTTGGCTAATAGTAACATATCAACGAATCTTTCTTTCCTTGATCTGATAAACATAATAACTGTATATCAAAATAATGTGTGGAGAGCTGGGGACATGGCTCAAGTTGCAGAGTAGTTGCCTAGCAATACTAAGCCTAAGTCCCTGAGTTGAAACTCAAGTATTTAAAAAAAAAAGAAAGAAAGGGATGGGAAGGTGGCTCAGTGATAGAGTGTTTGCCTTGCATGCCTGAGGCCCTGGGTTCGATTCCTCAGCACCACATAAGCAAAAAGAAAAAAGCCGGAAGTGGCGCTGTGGCTCAA
>NW_012273415.1:0-1480 GCF_000151885.1 Dipodomys ordii
AGGAGGAGGAGGAGATAACAATCTCTATCTTGTATGTGGAGAAAGGGAAAGAACTCCCCCATACTAGCTATCTTCCCTTGCAAAATGGGTAGGTACTGTCATCTTTCAAACAGGCTCATTAATTGAGTCCTAATTGGTCCTAATTGTGGGATGATAGAACTCATTTGCTTTCCCCATAGACACCACCACATACTAAACGCTTGTTAAGGGCAAATCCTTACCCAAGTACCTCTTTCCTGGTTTTCACTGGGAGGTGAAAGCCTCACTAAAATGCAAAAACACAGTTTAAAAGTCAAAAGCAAGCACTCAAAGTGGACTGTGATAGAACAGAAATGTTGGTGTTTTCATAATAGGGAATGAAAAATACTAGGATTACTATGCACAGGCTGTGTAGACAATGCAGACCCCGTGAATGATAAGAAAGGCAAGGTAAGCAGAGATATTGAAGTTTCAAGGTATAAAAAGCAATCTGTGCAAGCTAGGGAAAGGCAATCTAGGAGCTTCTACTTCAAGTTTTCTGTGGGCCTAGAACTACTGTAAGTTTTAAGGAGAGAACTTCTTTATTACTTTGGTGGTTTAATGAACTCAATATTCACTGCCCAATAAGAAGTAAAAAAAAAAAAGATGAAAACTTACTTTTCAGAGTACGAAGCCATTCCAGGAAATCCCTAGAGATTGTGTTTAAATCGTATCTTCTTCCATAATGCTTTACAATATTAAAATTGTGCTTCCTGCAACTTTGTGATCAATTAACTGATAAAAAGAAAAGTTTGAAAATGTGGCTCACAGTTCTACAGGTTTCAGTTCACGTGTATACGGATCTTTGCTTCATGGGTGGAATTTGTGGTCCAAGCACAATCACTTCATGCTAGAGGGGAAAGAAACAAATGAGGAAGACATTAGAGTCCCAGCGTCCCCTTCAACCAGTGACCTGAAGACCTCCCCTATGCCCATCTTTAAAGTTTCTAATGTCTTACATGGTCATCTTTTCAAGATCTCAAACATACCCCAGATGGCTTCTTCTGACCATTAGAGAATATATCTCTTTTTTCTCATTAATTTTTTCACAATGTATTTAGAATACATTTTGAACATCACACAATATATATGTGCATTATCCTGAAGGTTGTATTCACCTTACAATTTCTTTCTGGCCACATTCCTGATGAATGTAAAAATGAGAATTTTATGTGTAAAGGAAATATTTGTCAAGGACATATTTTATTTGTAAAGGAAACTGAAACTGTTCTATAACAAGGTAAGAAGACTGATAGGAGACTTGTTCCCATCAGAAATTTCGGCTATATGATATCACAGGAGTGTTCACATATTAATGCAGATAGCCTCTTCTCACCAGATGTGTTACATATTCTTTTGAAACTCTATTTTTTTAAATTTAATTTAATTTTATTTGTGAACATACTGTACAGAGGGGTTACAATTACATGGGCAGGATAATGCGTACATTTCTTACCAAGCA
>NW_012273416.1:0-2129 GCF_000151885.1 Dipodomys ordii
CATGGACTTTCCTGTCTGGGCTGGCTTTGAACCATGATCCTCAGACCTTAGCCTCCTGAGTAGCTAGGATTCAGGTGTGAGCCACCAGTGCTCAGCTATTCATTTTTATTAAGTAGTTATACAAAGGGGTTTCAATTCCAGCTTTCTCTTCTGTTTTTACTAGTGGTCTTCCTCCTCTTTCTAATCTCTGTCTCTGTTTCTTTTCTCTTCTTGCCAGTCCTTGGGCTTGAACTCAGGGCTTATGTGCTGTCCCAGAGTTTCTTTTGCTCAAGGATAGTACTCTTCCACTTGAGCCCCAGCTCCACTTCCAGCTTTTGGGTGGTTAACTGAAGATGGGAGTCTCATAAACTTTTCTTCCTGGTGGGTTTTGAACTGCAATCCTCAGATCTCAGCTTCTTGTGTAGCTAGGATTACAGGCATGAGCCACTGGTGCTTAGCCACTTTTTTCTTTGTTGGCCTACATCAGTTTTACAGGTAGGAATTTCATTGTGACATTTCCACTCATAGATGTATCTAATGTATTCCAATCAAATCCACCTCCTCTAATCACTCTCCCCCAGCCCCAGAAATGATGACTTTCCAAGGAAAGCAGTGACTAAATTCTTTGTGAGGTAAGAGAGAAGAGATTTCTGATCCTTTTTATTTTTAAGTTTTAGCAAGGATTTATTTTTCTATAACTGATTTAAAGTAGGGAAAAAATAGAAACATTTTCTGCTTCCCATACAGGAAATGAAGTTAAAGACTCAAATTTAGCCAGGTGCCGGTGGCTCAAGCCTAACTACTCAGGAGGCTGAAATCTGAGAATCATGGTTCAAAGCCAGCCCGAGCAAGAAAGACAGTGAGACTCTTATCTCCAATAAACCATGAGAAAACCGGAAGTGGTGCTGTGGCTCAAGTGGTAGAGTGCTCGCCTTGAGCTGAAGAGCTGAGAGACAGCGCCCAGGCTCAGAGTTCAAGCCCCATGACCAACAACAACAACAACAAAAGACTCTGAAATTTGCCTGGTGTCGGTGGCTCACGGCTATAATCAATCTTAGCTTCTCCGGAGGCTGAGATCTGAGGATCACGCTTCAAAGCCAGTCCAAGCAGACAAGTCCATGAGACTCTTATCTTCAATAAACCACTCAGAAAACCAGAAGTGGCACTGTGGCTCAAGTGGTAGAACACTAGCCTTGAGCTGAAGAGCTGAGGGACAGCGCCCAAGCCCAGAGTTCAAGCCCCACGACCGACAAAAAAGAAAAAAAAAAGATTCTAAAATTTCTGATCTTGAATTCCATACAGGAAATGAGGGGTAAAGATTCTGAATTTCTAATCTGAATATCTGAGAGCTTGGTGAGAAAAACAGCAGAATCTAGAAGAGAGGGGTAGGGGGCATAGCAGGGCCACAAGGGTAAAAGCTCTTACAGTCAGGCCTGGAATATAGGGTCTTGAAATCAAATGCTAGGGGAAGGGTGGAGTTGGGGAGCGACTGGGTCAGACTAGAATAGGTAAAGCTGGGGCTGACATGGCTTGTGTGGGGAGGTACTCACGCCTGGATGGACTCAGTCACTGAGCCAATCTGGTTGACTTTCAGCAGCAGGCAGTTACAGGCTTTCTTCTCAACAGCCTGAGCAATCCTCTTGGGGTTGGTAACTGTGAGATCGTCCCCTACAATCTGGATGTCCACTCCAGAGAGGAAGGAGGTCCACGTGGCCCAATCATCCTGGTCAAAGGGGTCTTCAATGGAGACCACTGGCAGGATGGGAAATAGTTGGAAAGGTGAGAAACTCTAAGAAGCAGAGTTTGGATGGGGTTGGTTTTTTTCTTTTGTTTTTTTTTGGGGGGGGTCCGGTCATGGGGCCTGAACTCTGGGCCTGGGCGCTGTCCCTCAGCTCTTCAGCTCAAGGCTAGTGTTCTACCACTTGAGCCACAGCGCCACTTCCGGCTTTTTTCTTTATGCTTATGTGGTGCTGAGGAATTGAACCCAGGGCCTCATGCATGCAAGGCAAGCGCTCTACCACTGAGCCATCTTCCCAGCCCCTGGATGGGGTTTTTGAAGGGGTTGAGGATTGGAAGGTTCCCCCAATCATGGCCAAGCCAGGCCCAGAAACAAATGAAGCAGTTGTAGAGAACTTGGGCAAGCACACTGG
>NW_012273417.1:0-1792 GCF_000151885.1 Dipodomys ordii
TTTTTTAAATGTAACAAGATAGGTGAGTTTATAGGACATTCTTAATTGTTCTCAAATTTAAAGACAAAGCACAAAGAATATAGAAATCAGGAAATGTCTGAATTATGTGATGGGAAGGTTGAGTTTTTATACTAGGGTGTAATTTTGTATCTGTTGTTAGCTCATGACATGTGTTTAAGTTTTGAAGTATTAAGCTAGTAATAGCTTTTTATTAGAGCCATCCCATTAGAAATTTTAAAGTATTACTGATTTTTCTTGTAGTCTTCTACATTTTTCTTTGCTATTAGAAATGGTAGTTTGCCCAGAAATAGACTTAGCCTTAATGCAGATTTATACTGTTTTGCACAAATGTATGAAGTAGAATTTGAAGGGAACACTTTTGTGCCCAACTGTCCTTAACTTAGATACATGTACAACATTTGAGAATTTGAAGAGGTCATTACTATGTTGGCTTTGAAAATTACCTTTACTCCTGGAATTGTTCTTAGGTAATTGTTCTTAGATTCCTTACGGAGGAATATAAAGTAGAAAATTCCTAAATGGAGAAATTCAGACAATGCATATTATGTGTTTTAACCTTGTATGGGAAACCCAGATGATCTAAGTGTGATGATTATGAAATTCTACATAAAAGTGTCTTCTACCTGCTCAACAAATAGAAGATATCTGCAAAAATTTACTATTCAATGGAGGAAGAAAGTCATTAGGACATGACATTTAAGCTCAGTCCATTTTTTTTCTTTAATTGGAAACTGAATTCCTGCAATTTTGAATTCTCTCTTTACATTGAAAGTTTTTTTATTTTTTCATTAATAACTGACGAAATGATCCTATATGTTTGTTCTTCAGAGGTAGATTTACTAAGGCTAATTGAGTAATTTTTTTTTTTTTTTTTGGGTTCGGTCTTGGGGCCTGAACTCTGGGCCTCTGCGCTATCCTTCAGCTCTTCAGCTCAAGGCTAGCGCTTTACCACTTGAGCCACAGCACCACTTCCGGCTTTTTTCTTTTTGCTTATGTGGTGCTGAGGAATCGAGCCCAGGGCCTCAGGCATGCAAGGCAAGCGCTCTACCACTGAGCCACCTTCCCAGCCCCTAATTGAGTAATTTTGATAGTAGTATTAGTTTGAGTTCCCAAGTATTGGAGTTGCTATGGTGCATTGGAATGATATCCAACATTTATTGAGGTTTTTTTTTATATACTAGGTAATGTCTTTAAGAATGTACTAACTCAATCCTCAGTAGTGCTGCCAGAGGTAGGTACTTTGGTGATTTGCTGTTAACATGTGAAGAACTGGAAGAACCCCAGGCTTATAGTATTCATGCCTACTCTCTTGGCAAAAATTTATGTATGTGCAAAATTGGCTTTTTAAGAGTTTGAAACTGAATGTAGCTGGTGATTCTTAACTCAGATATTTAATAGCTTTGATACTTGAGTGAGCACTTTGCTCTTAGCTGAGTTCTGACCTTTGGTCCATATAGACATATGTGGCTTTTCATTAACTATAGTAAGAGATGGCCACTTTATCTTGTGGCATTTGGTTTTTTTTTTTTTTTTGGGTCCTGTCGTGGGGCCTGAACTCTGGGCCTGAGCACTGTCCCTCAGCTCTTCAGCTCAAGGCTAGTGCTCTCCCACTTGAGCCACAGCACCACTTCCAGCTTTTTTCTTTTTGCTTATGTGGTGCTGAGGAATCGAACCCACGGTCTCAGGCATGCAGTGCAAGTGCTCTACCACTGAGCCAACTTCCCAGCCCCCATTTGGTTGTTTTTTGAAAATTACTTTTTTTTTTTTTTTT
>NW_012273418.1:0-2652 GCF_000151885.1 Dipodomys ordii
CTATAGATAAGTATGTGAATATTTTGTGCAGTTGCTTCCATGCTTGTGGTGTGTGTGTGTGTGTGTGTGTGTGTGTGTGTGTGTGTGTGTGTGTGTGTTGTGTATATGTACTTTTGTGTGTATGCTTAAATACATGTTCAGTGTTATGCAGGATAGAGAGTGGTTAGAGGTTTGAATCTATTAGATGATGTAATGCAAGTTTGCATTCTAGCTCTGTGATTTGTATCCACCTCTTAAACTTTAGGTCCTTCATTTCAAATTCATGACAACAGTAATAACAGCAACATGATACCTGCCAGGAGTTCTGCTTTTTATCCCATCCTTTCTTCTCACTTGCCCAACATAAACATCACTCTATGTCATCAACATTCCCATAACAAGATTGAATGGCTGCTTTCCTGTCATAGGTCATCTACCCATCCTTCTACTCTTACCACCTAATATAAGTAATGCTGTGGTGAGCACCTTTCTGTGAGTTGAGACAATGAAATTTAGATACGAGTTGTTTTCCCCATACAAATTTGGTTTGACATATCTTTATTTCATGGGAAGAATTAGCTTGGCATATATTTATGCATATGAATTAGAGGGAGAAATATCCATGTAGTTTTGTCTTTTTCTGAATCAGAATGGCAAATTAGTAGAATCACATAGTAGATTAATTTTCATGTTTGGGTTTTGTCATTTTGTATATATATATATTTTAGATTCAGTCATGTTGTTACGTGTATAATACTGAATTCTTTTCTGTTGCTATGCAGTATTTCAGTGTGTGAACTTAATATGCTTATTCTCTAATTGGTAGACTTTTGATTTATTTCTGGTTCGAGGTTATTTTGAGTAAAACTACTAAAATTTTATATATCATCCGTTTAGGGGACATAAGTTTTTATTTTTCTTGGGTAAATTGCTAGGGTTACTGAGTCATAGATAGATAGATAGATAGATAGATAGATAGATAGATAGATAGATAGATAGATAGATAGATGGAATTCTACTTACGAATCTTTACTTTTATAGTTGTGCCTTTTAGGTCATAGCTAAAAAGCAAACTTGGCCGAATCAGGAGTCATTCTAAAGCATTTTCCTATATATGTTATACTTTTAGAATACATATTTAGGTCTCTGGTACCTTTTGAGTTAATACTTGTATGGAGTGTAGTAAAGGTTAATGTTTATTTTTTGCATACAAATATCCAATTGTTGGAAAGACTAACTTTTTTCTAATAACTTGTCATTAGTCCAGTGTCCAAATTCAATTAGCTAGATTGCGAAGATGTATTTCTGAACTTCCTTCTGTTTTGTTGATCTATGTATCTTTCAACCAACACATGGACTCCAATATTATAGCTTTAAGGTATTTCATGTAATAAGGTGAGTTGTTCCACTTTGCATTGTATAAAAGTAACTGGGTCATTCTAGTTCCTTTACATTTTGATTTTAAACTCAGAGTTTGTCAATTCTTACCAAGAGACTTGCTATGTTTTGATTAAAATATCATTGAAACTATGGATCAATACAGAAAAATTTGGTGGGTTTGGACAGTTTAATATGTTTAGATTTTTGGTTTCTTCTTTGTATTCTTTTTCTCTCTGAGCTTCTTCAATCTGTTTGAAAACAATAATTTTGGAAAAGTTTTCAGTTCCTGTCTCAATTTTTTTCCTTCCAAGTTCTTTTTCACTTTTTCTGGGATTCTAGTTTGATATTGTTCTACAGATTTTTAGATATGATTAATTTTACGTGTTCCCTTTTCTCTTCATGCTTTTGGAAAACCTCTGTTGACCTATCTTTATACTTTTGTGTCTAGTCTGCTGGTAAACCTGTCATGAGAGGATTCTCTCATATCTGGTATATCATGCTGGCCTCAGCATTTCCATTTGTGTGTGTGTGTGTGTGTGTGTGTGTGTGTGTGTGTGTGTGTATGTGGGCATCTGTGTGTGTGCCTGGGCTGGTACTAAGGTTTGAACTCAGGGCCTCACACTCTTGCTTGGCTTTTTTGCATATAGCTCTGGCTCTACTACTTGAGCCACACCTCCACTTCTCATGTTTTGTTGGTTAGTTGAAGATAAAAAAAAAATCTCTGATTTGTTCTGCACAGGTGTGAGCTACTGGAACCTGGCTTCCTTTGATTTTTGTATAGCTTCCATATGTATGTTGCTCACTCTTTCCACTATTTCACTTTACATATTAACAAGTACTTTAAGGTTCCTATTTGATCATTGTAGTCTCTGAGTCATCTCTTGGGCCTATTTTTGTTGATTACCCTATCTCTTGACATTTTTTTAAAATACTATTTTAAACATTGTAATTTCTTTGAATATTAGTCGTGACATGTAGAAACACAGCAGAGACTGAAATAAATAGAACTTATACCTTGAGATGGGCATGTCTCATTTTCTATAAGTTTGTTAGTACAGAGAGAGGATGCTGATGGGCAGAGAGGGGAGGTATGGAGTTTCTCAGTGATGTAGGCACATTTAGAATTGTCTTTTTTTTAAATTTAATTTTATTTGTGAACATACTGTACACAGGAGTTACAATTACATGGGCAGGATAATGTGTACATTTCTTACCAAGCATTGCAGCCTCCTCCTTTGTTTACCCTTCACATCCCTTCCCAGCCTCCCCCCTACCCCCAATCCCAATCCTTCT
>NW_012273419.1:0-2008 GCF_000151885.1 Dipodomys ordii
TTATGTGAAATGAACCCCAAGATAAGTATTAAAATGTTTTTTCTTTCATGCGATTGTTTCCTCCCCCACGGTATAACCCTTGCTTTCATTGTATTTGATTTTGGTATAATTTGTGGAGGGGAAGGGAAAAAGAAATTGTTTAAAGAGGGATACAGGTGGACCCTTTGCAACAATGAGATGTACAAGTTGTTATGTTGAAAACAAACTTTACAACTTTGGGGGTGAGGGGGAGGGGAAGAGGGAGGGGGATTCTTGGGGGTGGGAAGGGAGTTGGGAAGGGATAGGAAGGGGAAACAAAGGAGGAGGCAACAATGCTTGATAAGAAATGTACTCATTATCTTTCCCATGTAATTTTAACTCCTCTGTATGGTATTTTCACAATTAAAAAAAAAGTCATCTTCCTTAATCTCTTCAGCAGCAGTGTTTTAAAAACAACCAAGGGATTTGGTGCTGTTTTTAAATTTTTATCTTTCTCTACTCTTGGGATGAAAGGAAGTCAATAGGGTTGGTATTTTCCAAGGCATTGATTTCTCCTTTACTGAGATTTTTCTGATCAGTTTCTCAGCTGGTGTCTCATCAATGAAATGATGCAATTTCCATGTATGTGAGCATACTTACTGAGCATACTTACTGACACAGATGGTGTGGCCCACTGTGTACCTAGAATATGGCATGTGTGTTTGTCTATGTGCTCACCCATTTGCTGAGATGTCATTGCACAAAGTATAACTGTGTACTTGTCCTCCAAAGCCAGGCTCTTGGTGTGTTTGTTGGCATTTGGGTCTTGAAAAACTCTTCACAGAAACTAGAAGTTCTCTTAGAAAGGATGGAATTCAACCTCATGCTTTACAGATATGGTGCAATGAGACATGGAAGGACTGCTTTAAATGGCTACAAATCTAGGTCCAAGCTCAGAGCTATCATTCCCTGGCTCTGTAATGGCAGGCTGACAACTTATCCTCTTTGGCCCCAACTTTCCTGGGACCCATACATAGAACATCTACCTTGGCAGATGGCTTTGTGAGAATCATCAGCACACCCTATGCCATAGGCTGGCGCATAGAGTTCTCAGCAGATTGTATTTGTGGTCAGGAGGGTCAATTATTTTTCTGTAAAGGACTTGATAATAACCTTTTGGTTTGACTTTATAATTTCTTTCCTAATGACTCAACATTGCCTTTGTAGAATGAAAGCAACCACAGATATGAAAGTGAATGAGTCTATGGTTCCAATGAAACATCTAGTTTTTCAGTTTTTTTTTTTTTCAGGGCTGAGGATTGAACTAAGGGCCTTACACTTGCCAGGGAAGTGCTCTTTTACTGAGCTAAATCCCCAACCTCCCCACCCCCCCAAGCAAAACGTCTTTATAAAAGTCATTCCTTGGTCAGTTTGCTAACTCTTGCTGTAGGCAATGTGAGATTAGGAGAGCCAGTAAAGCAGGGTCTTCCCTGCCTACCTCTAAGCACCAGAATTCTGGTCACAGTACTTCATTGTAGTCCCCTGGATTAACTGGCTGCATTTTTGTCACTAGGTAGTTTACTTTCTAAATCAGTGACTTTGATATGCAAATAACACCAGGATTCTTTCACCTTTCTTTTCATTCCCTCTCACTTTAACGTCTGCTTTCCTTACCTATTCTTTATTCCCACCTCCTTCTCAATCTAAAAAAAAAAAAAATTATCCAGATCATCATAACCTACCTTTTCCCAGCAACACAGCATCATGTAGCATAGTGGTTTCTGTGATGAAGGAGTTGCCTGGATTCTGCAGCTCCTGCTACTACTACTATCCAGAGAAGGCTGGAGGGTGCAAATTCCAAATTCTAAGTTGTTTCCATATAAATTCATACCATTGTCTAGGCTGAAGACACCTCTGGTTCCTCCTTATTTCTTGGAGTGCTTCCTATCCAATAGTAAATTCCTTTTCTTTCTATGGAGCTTCTAGGCAGTATTTGGAACACACACCCACCCACCGTATGCCCTTCAGATGCTCACATGTCAGTCACACC
>NW_012273420.1:0-2089 GCF_000151885.1 Dipodomys ordii
CCAAAAAAAAAAAAAGAAAACTTCCTGATTTGGTCAAAGTCATATCACTAACTACAGTTAAATTTATGTTGAATTTTAAAATAGCTGAATGTAATAGCTTATTTCTACAACTGGATGACTACAAAGTTTAAATTCTAAATAAATAGTTTCCAAGGAGCTATGAGCCTTACATAAATGAATAAGTAAATAGCCCACAGCCTCTCTGGACTGCACCAGAAAAGACAGTGCACAGTGAAGAACATCACCATGAACACTGAACTCAGAGTTCAGAAGAATGCATTTGCTTTTCCAGCTTGCATTTAGCTATTTCTGTCCTCCACCATCTTCATTAAAGAAATTAAGACAAATTTCTTTTGAGCATTTTACAACAATGAAATAACAAAGGGCATCTGAAGAGGCTTCAACATTGACTTTCAGAATCATTATTCTAAGATTTACATACTTTTGAATATAAGTCATAGGTCATTTGTCCACCTTCTCTTGGGAAGGTTTACATATAGTTAGAAGTTGCTGCTATCCTTCATCAAAAGGGAAGCATTTACAATGGAGTTCAAATCAGGACACTTCAGCTTTCCAGACAAAATGAAACACCAAAGACATAAGCATATTTCTAGACAAATGTCTTTCACCCAATAATACAAAGAGAATTTGCAAGTAAGAATCATTAGTCCATCGCTACATGCTGATCAGAAACTGATTAACAGCCAGGAAGTTGATGATCTGGGATTCACCCCCACCCAGTCTTATTCTCTTAAATTTCTCCCTGCCCCTTATTAAAAACAAGTACACCTTAAAACTTCCATGCCTTCCATAAGAAGTCAGGGACAAAAATATAAGGAAACATCTGGAAAGATTGAAATCCATTGTTATTGTTAAGTATTACAGCTAAGAATTCCCACATGCTGCAAAGTTGGGAACTATATAGTTCAATTTTGGCAAATTATGGAATCCCATCCTGCTGAAAATATTAATTACATGAAAGGCTCTTACTTTTAAGCAAGATTAATGTCCACCTACCTAAGTTATATTCAGTAACAGGGATTAGCATTGTTGCACGGTGACAGTTTTACAAGCAATCACAACTCCCGAGGGGGGGGCGTGGAGCGTGGAATAGAACTTGAATTTGCCATCAGGTGATACATAGCTGCCGGAAAAAGGAGCCAAAGGAATGCTGGATTCCCCAGAGACAGTTGTCACTTGGCAACCTAGGTCAGTCTACCAGAGCATGACGTGGAGAGAAAGTACTTTTGATGGCTCAAGAAGAAAGCCAGGCTACAGGTCCTCTTCAGACCTGAGTCCACAGTTTCAGAAGACAGTATCAGGTCAAAATGAAAATGCAACCAGACACTGGTAGCTCACACCTAAAATCCTAGCTACTCAGGAGGCTAAGATCTGAGGACCCGGCGTTGAAGCCAACCCAGGAAGGAAACTTTGTGAAACTGGTTTGAAGCTAGCACAGCCAAGAAACTGTGAGACTCTCATCTACAATTAACCACAAAAGTCAGAAGTGGAGGTGTGGCTCAAGTGGTAGAGCACCAGCCTTGAGCACAAAAGCTCAAGGACAGTCCTTAAGCCCTGAGTTTAAGGCCCAGGACGGACGGACACACACACACACACACACACACACACACACACACACACACAAGTGTAAAAGTATAGAACTGTTAAAAGCATAGAACCAAAATAATACTGGGGAACTTAAGAAGTGTCAGAAATCCAGGTGCCAGTGTTCAGGCCTATAATCCTAGCTCATCAGAAGGTTGAGATATGAGGGTTATGGTTCAAAATCAACATGGGCAGGAAAGTCCCTGAGACTCTTATCTCTAATCAACCAGCAAAAAGCCACAACTGGAGCTATGGCTCAAGCAATACAGCATCAGCCTTGAGCAGAAAAAAGCTAAGAGGCAGTGCCCAGGCCCTGAGCTCAAGTCCTAGAATTGGCAAAAAAGGAAATGTCAGAAATCTAAGAACATTCATCTTTTTTTTTGGGGGGGGGGTGTCCGGTCGTGGGGCCTGAACTCTGGGCCTGGGCGCTGTCCCTCAGCTCTTTAGCTCAAGGCTAGCACTCTACCACTTGAGCCACAGTGCC
>NW_012273421.1:0-1445 GCF_000151885.1 Dipodomys ordii
AGGGGAAACAAAGGAGGAGGCAACAATGCTTGATAAGAAATGTACTCATTACCTTGCCCATGTAATTGTAACCCCTCTGTACAGTATTTTCACAATAAATAATACATTGGTTATAAAATTCCAGATGGAAAAAAAAGAATACATGGGAATTCATGTAAGTTTGTAGCTGGTGGAGGAGCATTTGGAGGAACCTCTCTACCTGATGGTGTTGATTTGCTCAGACAGTATTGAAGTAAGGAGGCTGAGTCTAAGTGACTGCTTGCAGTCATCCTGGTGTCTCTAGCTTGGTGGGGGAATTCTCCAGCCAGTGCTAAAAAGCCTAGAGGTGAGAAAGGCCATTCATTAAATGCAGATGTCTTACTTAAGGTGAGCCAGGAGGGCGCTGCTCCAGAGAAATGGAGATGTCATAGCAGTAGGAAAGCTTTGAATAGATACCTCTCTGATTCTGTCTTGGTTACTTCCCTAAATGGCTTGAATCACCCACCTCTGAGTAGTCCCTAATATTTCCTTTATATGGAAGGTTGAGGTGTATCTTCCCCAGATGGAAAAGTTTTGCTGGTACCTGAGCTTGTACGTGTGTGTGTGTGTGTGTGTTATAGTCTGCTTTTATTAAGGCTTGATCTCCATCCCAAGGATGTGGTTGTTGTCTTTAGTTTTTCTTTGTTGTTGTTGTTTTTAATGTACTATGTGACTTTTTTTGTTTCTTTTGTATGTTCTTCCCTCTATGGTATATATCCCCTGTTGTCATTGTATTTGATTTTAGTATCCTGGTATTATATATACTTTTATTTGAATTAGGGAAGGGAAGGGGAACAACAGAATAATGATATAAAGGATGACAGGGAAAACAATGCAACAGCAATATACACAAGACAATATATTGGAAATTGTCTGTACAACTTAGGAGGGTTAGGGGAGGGAAAGTAGGAGAAAAATGAGGGAAGGGGTAACAAGTTTGACAAGGAATGTACTCATTACCTTACTTAAGCAACTGTAACTCCTCTGTACATCACATTGACAATAAAAAAGTACAATTTATTATTTAAAAAAGCTTGGTGTAAGCTCTGTTTGGGGTTACTGGTGCTTGAGACAGGAATCCACCATGTAGGTGCTGGCCTTTTTGTAGATTCTGTTTAGATCTTTCAAAATGTGGCTTCTCTGTTTTTTTTTCCCATACAACACTATAATGCAAATTTGCCTCTGAAAGTGAGGCAAGAGCAGATAGACTGCACAGTTTGAGGATAACAGCAATTCTTTGAAGTAGTCACTAGGGTGATAGGAGGAGGGTGATATTTAAAAACATTACAGGATGGAATAGGAGAAACCCTAGGTCTCCTAGACACAGGCAATAATTTTCTTAAAAGAGACCCAGAAACACAACAAATCAAAGAAAGGTTGGACAAATGGGATTGCATGAAGTTGCAGAGCTTCTGCATGGCAAAGGA
>NW_012273422.1:0-2807 GCF_000151885.1 Dipodomys ordii
CCCCCCCCAAAAAAAAAAGAAAAAAGAAAAAAAGAAAAATACAAGAGACTCTATTTCTAATTAACCATCAAAAAAAAAAATGGAAGTGAAAGGTGTGCCTCAAGTGGCAGACCACCAACTTTGAGTGAAAAGTCAAGTAAGAGCAAGAGGCTCAGAGTTCAAGCCACCAGTACCAAGACAAACACACACACACACACACACACACACACACACACACACACACACTGGATAAGAATCCTTTATATCAGATTTTTAAAAAAACAATTATCAAATAGGTAAAAGGAGATGATTTTAAAAAAACAAAAAAATCCATTCTATTATATTAGTCAATTCTGGAAACACACCATCATCAACATCAGACACTTTACATATTCTATTTTAAGTATTTTAGAAATAGTCATATTTAAGAAAAGCTGAGATTTTGAGGTTTCATTTGACTTCTTGCATAGGACCAACTGAAATAACACGAAAATCACTTGAAAGTTTCTCAGTAGTCACTGTGGTTACCTATTATAAAATACATTCATATAATCTATTGAAAAAATGTATAATAAGGGGCTGCGAAGGTGGCTCAGTGATAGAGTGCTTGCCTTGCATGCATGAGGCCCTGGGTTCAATTCCTCAGCACCACATAAGCAGAAAAAGCCAGAAGTGGGTGCTGTGGCTCAAGTGGTAGAGCGCTACCCTTGGGCTGAAGAGCTGAGGGACAGTGCCCAGGCCCAGAGTTCAGGCCCCACGACCAGAAAAAAAAAAATAAATAAAGTTTAATGAGGGACTAGGAATGTAGCTTAGTGGTAGAATGCTTGCCTAGCATGCATAAAGCCCTGGGTTTAGTTCCTCAGTACCACATAAACAGAAAAAGCTGAAAGTGGCGCTGTGGCTCAAGTGGTAGAGTGCTAGCTTTAAGCAAAAAGAAGCTCAGAGACAGTCGCAGGCCCTGAGTTCAAGCCCCATGACCGGCAAATTAAAAAACATCTAATGAGCCATGTGCTTGCTCTATAATTTCAATATCTGGTGAACTATAATTTGGGAATCTAGCAGTTATCTTTTCATTGTAGGATTCTGTTAAATTTAGGGTAGGATTTAAGCCACCCAGAAGAACTCGACTAGTTAGTTTTGTTTGTTTATAGCCACGATCTCAATAAATAGCCTAAAAACTACTCAAACTTCTTATCTTCCTTCCTCCATATGCCAAGTACTGGGATTGCAGATGTGCAACAACATACCTGGCTGATTGGTAAAGTCTTTTGTTGTTGTTTGTGCAAGTACCAAGGCTTGAACTCAGGGCCTGGATGCTGACCTTTATATTTTTTGCTCAAGGCCAATGTTCTACCACTTGACTCATAGTTCTACTTCTGGCTCTTTGGTGGTTAATTGGAGATAAGACTTTATTTCCTGGGCTGGCTTCAAACAATAATCCTCAGATTTCAGTCTTTTGAGTAGCTAGGATTGCAGGTATAAGCCATCTGCACCCAGCAGTGAGTTTGTTTGTTTTTTTTAAAGTCACAGGAAACATTTGAAAAAATGAAGACATTAGGATATTAATTTTTAAGGGTTATCACTATTATCTTTGGCAGAGAAAACCAATGTTTCCTTTCCTGGGAAAACTTCAGAAATATTGTCAAAAATAAGACAGATCAAAAAATTCAATGTACTTCTCAGTGTAACAGACTGGAAGGCAAAGATGAATAATTCATTAAAATTTTCAAAGTATTAAAACCTCATTTACACTTTCTAATTGTGTGTGTGCGCACATATATGTGTGCTGGTCCTGGGTCCTGAATTCAGGGCCTGGGTGCTGTCCCTAAGCTTCTGTGCTCAAGGCTAGAATTCTATCACATGAGCCACAGTTCTACTTCTGGCTTTTATTTGGGGTGGGGGGCGTTAGTTGGTGATAAGTCTCATGGATGTTCCTGCCCAGGCTGGCTTCAACTGCAGAAATCAGCATCCTGTGTGGCTAGGATTACAGGTTATGAGCCACTGGTGCCAGAATACTTTCTAATTTTCAAGTTTAAGACCCAAATAGTTGAATTAATACTTCAAAACTACAAGCTGTGTACCTGTGACTCATGCCTAGGAAGCTAAGATTAAGAGGATCATGGTTCAAGGGCAGCCTGGGCATAAAAGCTCATGAAACTTCTCAACTGAAAGCTGGGTATAGTAGTTCCCACATATTATCTTAGCTATGGGATGAAATCTAAAATAGACAGAGTACAACCCAGGTATGTGCCCAGGCAGAAAGCCAGAGCTCATCTCATAAGTAACCAGTGTGGGCTGGAGGCATGGTTCAAGTGGTAGCATGCCTATATACCAAGTTTAAACCACAGTACTGATCAACATTTATGTCTTGATCAACATATTTTCTTAATAGTCAACCAGAATTGTGCATGATTACAAGTTAAAGTAAAAAGGGGTAATACTAAGAACAAAAAATCAGGATAATAATGGCTTGTTGGGTTGATAACCAAGTAGAAATGGTATATAAAATTATAAGGACAAGAAGTTAATATAAGAAAAATCTAAAAATCTTCTTTGTAAGCTAGGTGCCAGTGGCTCATACCTATAATCTTAGCTACTCAGGAGGCTAAGGTCTGAGGATCATAGTTAGAAGCCAGCCTGGGCAGACAAATCCGTGAGACTTATCTCCAATTAGCCAGCAAAAAGCTGGAAGAAGAAGTGTAGCAAGTGGTAGAGAGCACTCAAGTGAGAGCTTGAGGCACTGAGTTGAAACTTCAGTACTGGCACTAACGTGTGTGTGTGTGTGTGTGTGTGTGTGTGTGTGTGTGTCTGTGTATGTCTGTGTGTGT
>NW_012273424.1:0-2245 GCF_000151885.1 Dipodomys ordii
TCACAGTCTTTCCTGCCCGGGCTGGCTTTGAACCGCGATCCTCAGATCTCAGCCTCCTGAGTAGCTAGGATTACAGGCGTGAGCCACCAGCGCCCGGCTTGAGCCTAATTTTTTAAAAAAATAGACATACTATATGTCCAAGGGAGAAGAAATGATTACATGAATGAGAGAAAATCCACATTTGATTATATTGCAGTCTTTGAGTAGCAATACAGAATGATCAGGAGACATTGCGACAGGAAGGAAAAGGAACATACTGTGTGTGTGAGCCATGACTGATTGCACAAGCATGAAAATAAGCTCAGACTGAACTTGTATTGTCAGGATGGTGTAATGGGTAGTGATCTTTTTTTTTTTTTCTTTCTTTCTTCAGCAATGATCTACAACTTTATTTTGAAAGCCAATCCCCAAGGGTATATTCAGCCTGTAGACCTTCAGTGAGGGCCTTCTTCATCAGCCTGGGAAGGAACCATCTCTGATGATCACTGTGCTCAGGGATCCATCGAGGTCTGCAATTGTCCCTCTGCCCCTTTCTGTACTCACAAGGACAATGTATCATCCCGTGAAGTGCTAGACCAGCCAGGGCCCAGCCAAGAGCTCTGCAGGCATCGCTGTCCACCAGCCAGCCTTGCCCCCCTCTGCCAGCCTCCCACTTACCGATGGTCACATCTGAGGAGCTGTGAGCCTCCAGGAAGCGGTTGAGGTGATGCCAGACCTTGGGAATCCAGTCAATGATTTTCACCAGCTCCACATTCCGCACCCGCCCACTGATCTCCGTTTCCATGAGCTTCCTCCTCAGGAAGCGGCCAAGGAAACCCTTCACGGGCTCTGTGTGGTTGGCACAAAGCACCCACCTGGAGGAAGTCAGGAACACTTTTCAGCAATGATGACAGTTAAACAAAACAATGGCTAACATCCAAAGCATGTTAGAAACGGAAGGTAAAAACGGTAATAGTAGAATAGCACTCACTATTCACCACACTGTTCTAAATGCTATGCATATGTGTTAACTCACAATTCCTTATGCAATCTTGTGACACAGACATCAATACCATTCCCATTTTTCAGGTAGAAATGCCAAGGAAAAAAATAGGTTAGGTAACTTGTCTAACTGCTGATTAATAAAAGAGCTAAGATTTGAACCATCAAGACAGTCGGGCTCCAAAGTCTGAGCTTAGACAGGCTGAACTGTCTTAGCATAGACAGACTGCCCCTTATGCTTGATGTCCGGCTCTGTGCTGAGATATGGAACTCTAATGACCATGATGCACTCCCTGGCCCCCAGGAGCTCACAGTCCAGTGGAGACGGTAGACAAGCAAAAGGAGAAATGAGACGTGACAAAAGTGTTGGCATTGGGGGAGGCTCCTCAGAGGAGGGGCTGCCAGAGCAGAGATAGCCCAGCCACAAAGGAGGTAGAGCATAAATGGCATGGAAAACAGATGTTTGGGGGAACTGCCAGAGTTTAGACTTGACCTTCCAATTTAAGATTTCATCTGCAGGCAATGGGTGGTCACTGGAGAACTTGGACTAAGATGGCTCTGAGGTCAGATGAGCAGGATGCTTACCTGGCTATCACAGGAAAGAGACTGTCTAAGGGAGAAGGATAAGCTGGAGGTAGGTAAGTCAGAAATGGTTAGAAAATGGTTGCAATAGTATATAGGGAGATGATATGATAGAGATGGATGGGAAGAGGAGAACAAGAGTGAGGGACAGTTAGGAGAAAGCATAGACAGCCCAGAAGAAAGGGGAACCAGGCTCAAGCCTGGTGGAGTTGATATTTGATTATTACAGCTCAGGTTATTTAGTTTCTGCCAGTCTTGGGGCTTGAACTCAAGGCCTGGGCTCTCTGTACTCAAGGCTAGCACTCTACCACTTGAGCTACAGCACCACTTCCAGCTTTTCCTGTTTATGTAGTACTGAGGAATCGAACCCAGAGCTTCATCTGTGCTAGGCCAGTACTCTGCCACTAAGCCACATTCCCAGCCCCAAGCTGTTTTTAAGGATTACGTTTTTGGGTTTTTTTTTGTTTGTTTGTTTTGGCGGCGGGGGGGGGAGGGGTGTCAGTCAGTCATGGAGCTTGAACTCTGGGCCTGGGCACTGTCCCTGAGCTCTTCAGCTCAAGGCTAGTGCTCTACCACTTTGAGCCACAACACCACTTCCCTCAAGCTGTTTTTAATAGAGGCCTATCTAGTGGACAGTTGAAAATAAAGCCAGGGTGGGGCTGGGAAGGTGGCTCAGTGGTAG
>NW_012273425.1:0-2694 GCF_000151885.1 Dipodomys ordii
CCCAGGCCCAGAGTTCAAGCCCCACGACCGACAAAAAAAAAAAAAAACAAAGTGTATCTATAAGCAGAATAGCAACATATTGCTTGCTTTCATAATTTTTTCATTTCATAATTTTTTCATTTCACCAAAACAATTTCCAGCACAAATATTGTATGAACATATTGAGTGACAATTCAAAACCAAGTATCACAGTATTAGAAAACATTTTAAAAAAACTTTAAAAAATAGTACTATGAAACACATAATGTCTAAACATCACCAATGAGATTTATGTCAAAATATAATTTCAATTTAAATCTGCTTTAGAGAAATGTCTGACACCGCTAACAATGAATCATTACCATGTAGCTGTGGCAGAACTTGTTTTACCCTATGAGAGATAAGTCAATGCAACATTCTGCATGACAGACTATGGTGCAATCCAGTGGAAAGTCAGCTTTCTACAGTCACTGGGGGAAGATGCTACAAAGAGCTGAAAAAGCTGCTTTGTGCTCAGCTTCTAAAGCAGGCTCTCATCTCTGGCTGCACGTAAGAATCATCTAGAGGGCTTTTAAGAATACTAATGTGTCAGCACAACCCTAATCAAATGAACCCCAATCTCCAGGGGGCAGGCTGAACATCTGTAGTTGTTAAATGGCTTGAAAATCATTGTTTTACAAGTTCTTATTATTGATTAGTATTTCAAAGAAAAGGATATAGTTATGTCAACTATTTCCCACTGTCTGTACTGACTGGAAAGACTTCTCAGCACTAGTCACTGTCATCAATATAGCATTTTTTTTCCAGAGGATTCAATGGAAACCCTAGCTTACATCATCCCATCAGAAACTGGAGACTCCAAAACAGGTATCTTAACTAGAGTTCACTCTATACTCTAAGTGATGGACATTTTTCTAAAAGGCAGCAATGCCAATGTTTGTTAAAGCTTTAGATTTCTATGCATAGGTAAAGATTTTCAAAAATAATGATTTAAAAAAAGTAATTAACACTGAATTCCTTTGGAAAACACAATTATGTTAATATTCCCTTACCAACATAATATATAATTTTTGGGCTTGTTTTCCCTTTTCTTTTTTGATGGTACTGGGGTTTAAATTTAGGACCTACCTCTTGTAAGGGAGGCATTCTACCACTTGTGCCATGCTTCTAGCTCTTTTCCAAACTTAAAAAAAAATGTTTTTAAAGTAGTTGTACAGAGGAGTTTTAACTCAATAGGTCAGTTCATTAAGTACAATGCATCTTCTATCATTCTATCTTTCTCATCCCACCCATCCCCTCAAGTTCCTTTCTTAAACTTTTGATCAAATGTTTTATATATATATTACATATATATTTTATATATATCTTATATATAAAATATATTATATATTAATATTACATATAATATATAAAACATGTATTTTATATACATGTAATATATATATATATATATATAAAAGAATATAAAACAAACTATGTCCTTACCATATTTTTGTTAATGACTCATTCTTGCACGACGTTTCATCTAGAGGGCCCCTTGTATTCAACAGCATCTCTAGTAAGGGCGGGGGGGGGGTCCCTTGCTGCCCACTTAGTTCTAGGGATTGAATTTAAGGCTTTATGCTAGATAGGCAAGTACTCTACAACTTGAGCTCTTGAGTCATATGCTTAGCCCATTTTTTTTTCTTTTACTTTTTCAGTTAGGGATTTATGCTTTTGCCCAAGCCAGCCTTGGACTGCAATCCTGCAGTTCCACCTTTGCTTACTAGTATTATTTTGCTTATTGGGATTAGTAGTGTGTACCATATCTGACTTTCTCCCCCATTTGTGATACTAATGACTATGGAGACACCTAAGTGTAGAGCTCTTCAAAATCTCTTTTTTTTTCCTGTCAAGTTCTCATAACAGAAATATCTAAGTCTAGCATTTTGGCCTGATGAGATTACTAGTTCTTATTTGATGTACACTTGTAAGTACACTGAGTTTACCACCAGATGTTTCTCTGTTATGTATGTAAGTGCTTGGATTATTGATCAGTAAGGTTCTCATCTTAGAGAATAGGAGATATAATGATTTAGGTGTTAGGTACTGTTTTGTAGAATGGGAACTTCTTTGTACAACTACTTAAATAATAAAAAAAATTTAAAAAATGATCTAGGTGCTAGGAAATCAAGCCTGGGTATGCTAACACATTACTACTGAGCCATATCTCCAAATGACGTATTCATTATTCATACTTTACCTTTATTGTCATTCCTTCAGAAAGGGTGAGTATCTGGCAAGACTAAGCTCCTGAGGTAATCTTCCTGTGCTGTCCTTTATGTAAAATTTATTGCACTTGTAACTATAAGTTGCATTTTTCCTCAGCTTCACTGAGGTATAACTGACAAAAATTGCACTATGAAATGATTATAACTGAGCTAATTAACACACACATCACTTTGTAGTTATGTGTTTGTGATGGTAACACTCTCTCTTCATACATTTCTAGTCTAGGACAGCAATTTAGTAAGCAGCTTCCAGAGTAGATAGTAAGGTGCAGAGGGAGGGATTTCAGCCCATGTCTTGAATAGGAAATGGATATTGACTAAAGGAACAAAAGTTACAGGAAAACACACACACACACACACACACACACACACACACACACACACACACACACACACACACACACGAAATATATCAGAATGAAATATATGAAGTAAATATATCCTT
>NW_012273426.1:0-1451 GCF_000151885.1 Dipodomys ordii
GAGGAGGAAGAAGAAGAAGAACAGAAGGAGGAGGAGGAAAAAGAGGAGGAGGAGGAAAAGGAGGAGGAGAAGGAGGAGGAGGAGGAGGAGGAGGAGGAAGAAGAAGAACAGAAGGAGGAGGAGGAAAAGAGGAGGAGGAGAAGGAGGAGGAGGAAGAGGAGGAGGAAAAGAAAGAAGAAAAAAAGAAAAAAGAGAAACCAATACATTTGCAAAATGGAATCAAGATTTTGCCACTTGTTGATGCAGCATCTGCTTCTCTTTCACTATTATTGTTGTTCTTATTATTATGGTTGTGCTTAATTTCAGATTTATTTCACTGGTAATGTTAGCACTGGACAGCAGAAGGAATTAGCTTTCATTCTCACCTTACCACTTAGGAAAGATGTTAATAGTCAAAAATAGAAACCAAAGGCATCTCTCTTCTTTAAAAATGTGAAATTACAGAGCATATATTTACAAATTTTAAACACAAAGTTTCCCCTAACTCTAGAGGCAGATTTAAATCTCTCTCCCTTCTCAGTCTCTGTCTGTCTGTCTGTCTCTCTCTCTCTATATATATGTATATATACATCATGGAGAGCTAGATTATTCTTAAGCTAATGAATGCAGCTCTATTTTTTGCTACTCTGTGGTGTGTACATATTAATCAGAGGAGCATTTTAGGCCAATTAGTGGCTCGCAGAGCCTATACTTTCTCTAGCCAGGGCAAGGCTTCCCGAACTTGAGACGCGCCCACTGAAGAGAGTTGGCAGGCGATCACGCAGTCGCTTGGCTTCAAGACAACCAAACTTGAGCATAAATTAGTTTTTATTTGCTAAAAGAAAAACAACTTGTGTTTGTTTTTGTAATACACTTTGTTAGTTCTTTTAATTTGGGGAATTCCAGGTTGCAGAGAAGTGAGAAGCCTGAGCCAGGCCGCGCTCCCAGGCCAACTAGAAACAACCCCGCGCCTCTTCTTGCACACACCTCGGTCTGGGCAGCAGGGCGGGCCTGTTATGCCTGGACCTCGACGGCAGCAAGGGTGCCAGCCCAGCAAGGACCGCGGTGGTCCAGAGCAGGGGAGGGGAGCCCGGGGCTCCCACCCTGACCCGCCTCAGTCCTCCAGGCTCCACCTCTCTAGAGAGAACTCTAGAAGCCGGAGTCAGATAACAGCATGGCTTCCTTAGGGCATGGAGAGGGGCTCATCCTTTCCAGTAGACTTGCAGGAAATTTAACTTAGTTAAAGCAGATGGCTACAAACTCTCTCTGTCCTCTCCCACCCCTCACACACACACACACACACACACACACACACACACACACACACACAGCCCTTATCAGATAGGCTCTTTAGCCTCCTCTGGATAGCAGGCTGTGGAAGAAAATCTACTAGACAAGAGAGGACCTTCCGACCTTCCTTCCTTCCTTCCTTCCTTCCTTCCTTCCTTCCTTCCTTCCTTCCTTCCTTCCTT
>NW_012273427.1:0-3653 GCF_000151885.1 Dipodomys ordii
CAACAAAGAAATAATCTTATAAATGCATTAGAAACAAATGCATGAAAGAAAAAAACATTTAAAATACATATCTTAGGGTTCATTTTCCTAACATCCCACCTTATCTGACCTTTTTAGCTTGACTCATACATATACTAAATATTGCAAATAAGGGAAATCATGGGACCTATGTTTCTTTGGGTTTGGCTTACTTCAGTTAATATAATTTTTCTAAGTCTTTCCATTTCCTAACAAATGGGGCAATGCCATTCTTTCTGACGGAGGCATGGAATTCCATTGTGTATATATACCACATTTTCTTGATCCATTCATCTACTGAGGGGCATCTGGGTTGGTTCCATATCTTAGCTATGGTAAATAATGCTGCAATTTCCCATGATCTCTTATTCTTTTCTTTTTCTTTTGACAATATATACTCTAAAATTCCTTCCTTCTGTGGTGTATTTTCCTTAAATTAATCATCATCTACTTCTGCAACAGGCCACCAAAGAATTCTTTCAGGTCAATGAACAGTCTATCAGTCCTTAGGAGAATGTGTAGGCCACCTCATCGTATCATCTTGAACCACGCTTCTTTAAAATCTTTGATATTTTAATTAGAGGTTTAGAAACCCTCTTTTTTATTTGTCGTCAGTTTGGGGAAATAGGCTAGCCAAATTGATATATTTCTATTCTTCCAAGTTATAAGTTTATTTCTAGTCCACATTTTTTCTATTGGATTCTTTAAGTAATGTAGTAGCCAAGGATACTGTTTTCAGTGCTTCAATTATATTCAAGGTTCTTGTGATTAAATGATGAACATTTATTTCTATCTTCAAAATATTTTCAGTCCATGAAAGGGAGATACATGAGGAATCATTACACTAGAGAATTTCTTTAAAAAATAAGGAGAGGCTTTTAATAGTGAACATTAAGCTCTTATTAGTAATTTATGCTGGATATATTTGCCATATTGTTTATAATTTTACTTATGGACCTTTGGACTTCAAATTTTATGTTTTCTCCATTACATTTGTGCTTATGAAGTTAAAAAAATTTCTTCTGTATTGTTTTAAGGTCATTTTATATTAACCTCACAGTTATCTGACACTTCTTTAAAATGCGGTATCAAGTAGGGAATGCATAGTTTTCACAAATACTCAATATCCCTCAATGTATGTATAATTTAAAATTTTTTTCACATATGATTATCTCATACTGCCTTTTAATTTTCACATGTTTCAGAGTCTGTATCTGAGATCTTTTATTATTTTCTGGTTGCTTGTCTGCATATTAATAAACTAGCATCAACCTGCAGTAAGTAAATCTTTAAATATTTGGCTAGGTGCCAGTGGCTCACACCTGTAATGCTAGCTACCCAGGAGGCTGAGATTTGAGGAGAGCAGTTGGAAACCAGTCAGAGCAGGAAAGTCCGTGAGACTCTTAATATCTCCAATAAACTACTCAGAAAAACCTGGAAGTGGCACTGTGGCTCAAGTGGTAGAGCACTTGACTTGAGCACAAAGAGGCTCAGGGACAGCTCTTAGGCCCTTTGTTTAAGCCCCAGGACAGGGAAAAAATAAGTTAATAATAATAAGTACATACATAAATACTTGACTGTAACTTTCTTTTAATGCCACTTTTATTTTGAAAGTTGCTTTTGGTGTTATCTGTTACTCTAGATAAACTCTAGTATGGGGTATTCTTTTCCCTCCTCCTTCTTCCTTTAACATTAGGGATAAAACCCAGGGACTTACACATGTTCAGATGAGGGTTCTAGCACTGAGCTACATTCACTGTATCAAAAAATTTAGAGTCTGTAAATTTGGCAACAATCTCCTAAGAATTAAATTGTACTTAATCTGTATATGCATCTATATATATACATATACAATTACATACTCAGCATTTTTTATTTTATAAACTTCTCTATTTTTCACATTTATTCTAACAATCTTAGTAAAGTTTCAATATCTCTGGTTTGTGGCTTATGATTAAATAAAATTAGGAAAATCTTCAGGTAGCAATGAATGAAATATCTCTATAATCTTTCAAATACAAATTTGTTATATATTTCATATATTGTATATAATTTACGAAGAGGTCAGAGGAATCAATAGAGAAAAATGACAAATTCTGGCTGACTTTAAGGAATGTGGGGGATTAGCCTATTTTGTAGTGTAGCCAGATTTTTTAACAACAGGAACATTATTTACTTTTAGATAAAGGAAATTAGGCCAAAATATTAATAAAGTAAGTTCAGAGATGTAACTCATTTGTTGTGGTGGTTTAATTTATAAGATAACATTTCTGCCTGTGATGAGAGAAAGCTGCATTCTCTCAGAAATCTACATGGGTTACTCATGTCTTGCTCATGAAACTCTTCATACATTAGAATTCAGGTGGAGACTTAAGGTAATAGTGAAGGGTTGTGGCACAGACTTATTAACCTACAACACACACATAACTGAAGAATTCTGTTAACTCCTATGTCCTATTCACAAACCCACTGTGTACTTGCATATATTTAGTATAATTCTTATCTAGTAACATCTAAATTGGTGACTAATTGTATACAACAAGCTCTGCTTCTGACAACTGTCCTTGACTGAGTGGCAGGCCTGCAAAAGCTGCCACAAGTCTAGTTCAGTGAGGAATCCATTCAGCCAGGATGTCATCTATATGTGTCATGGAAACACTTCATTGCCAAGGAAGAAGCAAAATGCTAATCACAACAACTCAGGATCAAGGGCAGCACAGCATTTGCAGGCTTTCTATTCAGTTAGAAATTTGCATTTTATGGCAATGATGTGTCTCTTCAAATCTCCACAGGGGATGTCTTCTGTAGAATTCAGTAGTAGTTTCTTTTTCTTTCCCTTTTGAGCATCCAAAAGAGAAGTACTATTTCTTTAAAATCCTTTAATCATCCATGAAGGTTTCCCTCTCTGCCCTGATTTTTGTTATGGAATACACGCAGTGTGTGTGTGTGTGTGTGTGTGTGTGTGTGTGTGTGTGTGTGTGTGTGTGTGTGTGTTAGTCTAGAAAACTTAAGACAGAAGCTTTTAAACTTTACTATAGCTTTCTTACTTTACAATACTAAGAACAAAAAAAAGATAAAACTTGCAAACAATTTTAGGATTTCCTGGAATTTCTAAAGTGCTAAGGCCAGTTACTTTGATAACCTAGGACTTAGGGAATAAGAAACCTTGGTTTAGAGAGTCTGTTATATAGAACAAAATGTAAAGATTATAGATATATGCCTAGAGTGCATACACATCTACAGACTATAGATAAAACAACTAAATTAAATACAATTATTGTACTTGTAACTGCATAGTTCTATAAATCTTAACTGGCTTCTCTAAATTTATCCCAATTTGTCTTTTTAGTAGTCCTAAATATAAGATTTCATGCAATATAATATTATACTAAATATTAAAATATTACAGTTATAGAAGGGTAGGAACAATTTGTTACTTTCTTCTACTTGTTTTACTAGTTGTAGAATTCTAGTAGTTATAATGTATCTAGAACTAGGTTCTGTTTCCACCTCTTTTTTTCTCTTACTTATCCTTCTTCCCTCTCTCCCTCCTCTCCTCTCCCCTCCTCTCCTCTCCTCTCCTCTCCTCTCTTCTCCTCTCCCCTCCCCTTCCCTCCCTTCCCTTCCCCTCCCCT
>NW_012273428.1:0-1090 GCF_000151885.1 Dipodomys ordii
TTTAAAGGCAAAAACCACATGTTTGGGGTAGGGACCCAAGCCCAACAAAAGCAAACCATATAGGGGCAAGCAAAGCAAACCATCTAGGGGAAACATCAGGAGTGAGCTTTCTCTGAAGCAGAGCTATTCTGGGGCTAAACAGCATGACACATCTGCAATTCAAAGAATGGCTTGTTTTACCTCTAGGCATTTTGGAAGTGTGAAATGGTCCAACCACCCAGCAAGATGCCAGGATGGCAATGATGTTACTTGGACCCAGTATCCTTATTTCACTGATTGGGGCAGTCTCAAAACACTAGCTCCAGATCTCAAGTTCTTGAGTAGTTGGATATATAGGGGTGCCCACTGAATATCTTTTCTCTTTCTTTCTTTCTTTCTTTCTTTCTTTCTTTCTTTCTTTTTTTGGTCAGTCCTGGGGCTCAAACTCTGGGTCCAGGCACTGTCCCTGAGCTTTTTTGCTCAAGGCTAGCGCTCAACCACTTGAGTCACAGCACCACTTCCAGCTTTTTGGTGGTTAATTGGAGATAAGAGTCATGGACTTTTCTGCCCAGCCTGGCTTTGAAACTGCAGATCTCAGATCTCAGATCGCAGCCTTCTGAGTAGCTGGGATTACAGGTGTGAGCCACTGGCATCTGTTGAAATAAGTGTTTCTACATTGTTAAATAGTTGAATGAAATCAAAAGGTTTATATTTCATGGCATGTTGTAGTGGTCAGAATGTTTGCATCCACTCCTTCCCCATTTCTATAAAGCTTGGTCGTTGGTGGGGTGGGATAGGAGATATCCGAGGAGGTGAGTGTAAAGTCTGCCTCAGACCATACAAGCCCAGGGCAGATACCTCCCTACCCTTTGGCTAATCTGCCCAATATCTGTGTTGCCTAGGTAACTGGTGTAGTAGGAAGACCCCTACTCAGGCAGGCAAGCCCACCCAGTCGTCCAGAGTGACAGAGCCCACTGCAACAAAGTTGATATTAAAGAAGCAACTTTATTGAGAAGGTTCCTACAATGACCGGCCAGGGCCGCAGCACAGGCTCGGGAGCTGATACTGCGACCCCGAGCGGCCCACATGCTTAGGTTTTTAAAGGCAAAAA
>NW_012273429.1:0-2558 GCF_000151885.1 Dipodomys ordii
GGCTTTTTTCTTTTTGCTTATGTGGTGCTGAGGAATCGAACCCAGGGCCTCAGGCATGCAAGGCAAGTGCTCTACCACTGAGTCACCTTCCCAGCCCCCCCACTTTGTTTTATTAACAAAGTCGAGGGGACCTTTGGCGGGGGAGGGAGGTTGGCAGGTAGAACAGGAAAAGAAAAGATGTGATCAGGGAAAAACAAACAGTTCTGTGTTTATTGTCAAGATTTTGAGGTGCTTAGAACATTCACTTAACCTCTAGATCCACCGAGTGAATAAATGGGATTTCATTTTCTAAAATCAGATAAATAGGGGTCTAATTGCTTGTTAGATGAGGACAGTTTGGTTCTGTGAGCTGTGTGCCAGTGCGAAATGTGTTCACCTTCAGCAGGAAGATTCAAAAATATCCATTCTCACCCATCCATTCTTACCCATCACAACATCAGTGCAGGAGGAAGTTCTTGTTTAACAAGAATTTGTGCATTTCATGTGAAGGCTCCAATGACCTTTCTATAGAAACCCTGCAGAACATGGGTACGGCTCATCACTGGCACAAATGTTACTGAGTGTTTATAATTTACTTTCTTTGTTATTAAACACATCAGCAAGGTCTTTGTGGCCCCGTTAGAATTCTCTTCATGGACTTGACCCCAAGGAAGTGTTTTCTCCTTGGGAAAGCTCTTCCCGCCCATCCACTCCAAGATGCATGCCTATTTTAATATGTTCATTGGAGTAGATGAGTAACAACTGACGTTTATTGCACAGGCTCAAAGCACTTTGCCTGGAACCTTTTTTACCTCATGCTTCTATTGGCCTAATTGACAAATGAGTCAAAGACATGACTCCAAACAAATGGCATCTCTTCTGAAACAAAAATGTCTTTCACTCATCTCTGTTCTATGATTTCCACCATCCATCTCTTCCCAGACCCTGCTCTACTTCAAGTGCAGATCTTTTTTTTTGGCGGGGGAGGAGGAGGTGATTTGTGCATACACAGCTGTACTTTGAGCTACAGTCCACTGTCAACACACATTTTACACACAAATGAGCTGCAGTCTGTTGAGAACAGGTCGGGGAGAGAAAAAGTCCCGAGACTAATAGCTTGTGCTTTTTGTTGTATCTGTTATTGTTGCTACTGTTTTAGTACTTTGTGACAGTCTCACTGTGCTGTCCTGGGATTTGTAAACCTCCTTTCTTTGCCTCCCAAGTGCTTGCATCAAGCTATCTTTGGAAACTAATAATAGTCTTAAAAGCAGGAGCACTAGTGGACCATGCCTGTAATCCTAACTACTCAGGAGGCTAAGATCTAACGCTCATGTTACAAAACCAGCACAGGCAGGAAAGTTGTGAGACACTTAACCTTCAATTAAACACCAAAAGCAGGAAGTGGAGCTGTGGCCCAAGTGGTAGAGTACAAGCCTTCAGCTCAGCAACAGGGCTCAGGCCCCGAGTTCAACCTCCAGGAGCAGCACACACACATACATACACACACACACACACACACACACACACACATACACACACACACACACACACACACACACACGGAAAAACAGGAGAAGAAAGAGCTACCTACTGAAGAAGTTCTGTTTTTAATACCTGAAAGCATCAAAGGAGAATTGAGCATAAAAGAGAATTGTTTTGACATCCAATACATACCAAGCGTCAATCCCCAGTTTCTAGGGATCATCTCTATTTTGTTACAGTTCTGTTGTTCGGGAGTTTCATTTTTGTGCCAGTCCCAGGGCTTAAAACAAAAGTCTGGGAGCTATCCCTTAGCTAATGTTCTACTACTTGAGCCACAACTCCACTTTCACCTTTTTAAAAATTTCAACTGGAGCTAAGAATCTCTCAGACTAGTCTGCTCAGGCTGGCTTCAAACAGCAATCCTCAGATCTCAGCCTCCTGAGGCGTACAGGTATGAGCCTCTGACACCAGCTTTTATCGGTCTAATCATGACCAACAGAAAAGGATATATAATTAAAGTATACAACATAGTGTTTCAATACATGTATATACTATGGAATCATTACCCAAATCCAACTAATTAGCATATCCATCACCTCATATAATTACCTTTGTGTGTGTGGTGAGGAGTCTTAAAATCTACTCAGCAAATTTCAAGTGCATGGTACATTATTAACTATAATTATGCCATGCATTTCTTCTCCAGAACCAACACAGCAACAAGTCCCTAGCGAGCAACTTTCTACTGTTTCTGAATCTGACTTCTTTACATTCCTCATGTTGAAGAGCTCACTCGGGGTTGGTCTTTCTGTGTTTAGCATGGTGCCATCTAGAGTCACACATGTTAGGATTGCCTTATTTTTTGGATGGCTGATCAGCATTGCACACATGTGTTACATTAACATTTTTAAATTCATCCATCTATCAATGAACACTTCCTTGATTCTGCTACTGGAGTTCAAGGCCAAAGGGCCAACTCTCCAGGTCTCAGCCAACCTCCTTTAGCCATTTGCCACCTTGAAAGTCCAGTTTTCTTTATAATGCCCGGTCACATATAGGTGATGCATGGCAGCAGGGGGGGGGGCGGCAGGGAGAGG
>NW_012273430.1:0-1956 GCF_000151885.1 Dipodomys ordii
GAATCAAACCCAGGGCCTCATGCATGCAAGGCAAGTGCTCTACCACTGAGCCACCTTCCCAGCCCAGAGTCCAGATTTTCAACTGAAGCTCTGCGTGGGAGGAGGCTGAGGAGCTGCACTGAGAGCAGAGCAGGAGACTGTGGCCTAAATCCAGACTTCCCAACCCCTAGGATCTTAACTTAAGTTTGATGCATATCTGGGAATCAAATAGTGACAGGCCTGGCTGTGTGAAGGAGCTCACAGGGAGAATAGCGTACAGCCCCTGCCTGGCCAAAGGACGCATTCTGGGAAGCTCCTTCACTTTGCGGATTGGAGTCCATGTGAAGTCTTGATAAGAAGAGAGCCATTTACAACCCACTGGGTCAGACAATCTGCACTAGTGCTAGTGGCTCCTCTTCCCAGGGTGCTGTGGTCCAGGGATATGGGCAGGGCCAAACCAGGCAGCGCCAGGAAAGCCTCCTTCCCTTTGTGGTCTCCCTCTAGCTCCCCGCTCACCTATAAAGACGGCACAACCTTGGCCTTGAGCTGTATAGCAGACTATGGGGCCCCTATCTTCCCGTTCCTCGCCGTGGGGGGATACCAAGGTAAGCTGGGTGCCCCCTGAGAGGGGAAGTATTGGGTGCCCCCTGAGAGGGGAAGTATTGGGTCAAGAACAGCAGGATGGATGTGGTGGAGATGGGTGATCCCACTGCCTGGGAATGACTTGGCAGATGGGACAGCAGGTGACCTGTCTTGCCTCTGCCACTTCCCCCGTCTTCTGGAGATGCTGACCGACAGGGCTCTGGTTTCATGTCTGAACACGAAGGTCTTGCCTTTGCTTGAGAGAGGAAAATGGGGCTATGGAACTAGGCTATGATCGGTATGAAAAAGGGGAGAGGAGCAGGAGAGGAGACGCAGTGGGAGATGGGGATGTAACTAGAGCGGGAGGAGAGGCAGGGGTGTAGCTGGAGTGGGTAGAGGTGTACCTGGAGGAGAGTCAGTATGGCTAGAGTGAGGAGGAGGGCAGGGTACACTTGGAGATGGACTGAACATTTCTTATCTAGGGATGGACTACTCAGAGGCAGAGGCTCTGGTCATGACCTTCTCCATCAACAACTACCCTCCTGAGGATCCCAAACTGGCCCAGGTCAAGCTGTGGGAGGAGGCCTTCCTGAAGGAGTTGCAGGACTTCCAGGAGAGGACAGCTGGAAGGTTCCAGGTCGCCTTCATGGCTGAGGTAGGGGCTGTAGGGTCCTTGGCTCTGCAGTTGCAATTCCTGTGATCCTGAGTAGGTTTCTGCACCTCCATCCTGATTCTGCCTCTCCCTGGGTGGCCCTGGGCAGTGACCGCCAACACATGATGCTTGTGTTAACCATTCCTGGAGTCTCACCAGATCTTAGGCATGGAGCCCAGAGACCCCACCCAAGTCAGCAAGCTGGTTGATGTGTTTGCAGCGCTCTCTGGAAGATGAGATCAACCGCACCACCTTGAAGGATCTGCCCATCTTCACCATCAGCTACTTTGTCATATTCCTGTACATTGCCCTGGCCCTGGGCACCTACTCCAGCTGCACCAGAGTGTTGGTGAGAATGGGAGGGGCACATCCAGGAGAGCCCAGAGCCTAAGGTATTACCAGTAGGACTGCTAGAATTTTTCTAACCTCAAAATAGCAAGCTGGGGTTGGGGATTTAGCTCAGTGAAAGAGAACTTGCCTGGCAAGTACAAGACCCTGGGTTTGGTCCTCAGCTCTGAAAAAAAAGAAAACAAAGCAGTAAGCTGTTCGCATCTAAAGAGGCTCGTCCCTGCCTACCACTTGAGCCACAACTCCACTTCTGGATTTTTTTTTTTTTGGGTCCAGTCGTGGGGCCTGAACTCTGGGCCTGAGTGCTGTCCCTCAGCTCTTCAGCTCAAGGCTAGCGCTCTACCACTTGAGCCACAGCGCCACTTCCGGCTTTTTTTTCTTTTTGCTTATGTGGT
>NW_012273431.1:0-1363 GCF_000151885.1 Dipodomys ordii
CCAAGAGTTCAGGCCCACGACTGGACCCCCAAAAAAAGAAAAAAAAATTATGTCTTATTCATAACTGTATTTCTCATACCTGTTCACAGCAGGCACAAAAAACCAAAAAGCCAGTGACCAAATTACAAAACATTTAAGGTTTAGTATTTTTCTAACATTTTGCTTTATTAGAAACTTTTCCTAGGATGAGAAGGTGGCTCAGTGGTAAAGTTTTTGCCTTGCATGCATGAGGCCCTGGGTTTGATTCCTCAGCACAACGTAAGCAAAAAAGCCAGAAGTGGAGCTGTGGCTCAAGTGGTAGAGCGCTAGCTTTGAGCTGAAGGATAGCACCCAGGCCCAGAGTTCAGGCCCTATGACTGATAACAAAACACAAACAAAAAAACCCTTTTCCTTAGCTAACTTTGTTGAAAAATAGTTAAACTTTATCTCACTTTACCTGAAACATGAAAATTAAGTTCCTACTTGAAAATCCAAGTTAGAGCTGGGTGCTGGTGACTCACACCTTTAATCCTAGCTACTCAGGAGGCTGAAATCTGAGTATTGCAGTTTGAAGCCAGCTGGGAAAAGAAACTCTGTGAGACTCTTATCTCCAATAAACTACTTAAAGCCGGAAGTGGCACTGTGGCTCAACTGGTAGAGCACTAGCCTTGAGCAAAAGAAGTTCAGGGACAGTGCCCAGGCCCACAGTTCACGCCCCAGAACTGGGGGAAAAAAAACAAAAAAGGTCCAAGTTAGAAGCTAGTTTCTGTTGACAGAAAGAACTGAAGGGGGTAGGAGGGAATAGAGGAGTTGGGGAGTAGAGGTAGCTACTGAGATTCTGGAGATGAGAGGCCATTAGAAGGTCTCATTCACTGGAACAACTGAAGGGAGTTATTCCCAGTCTGTGGACCTCTGGGGTGAGAAAGTCAAATGAGCTCTTCTCTTTGGATAAGGAAAGAGATTAGAACAGGTCAACAGGAGTGAGTAGCTGGTCAGGAACCCAGGTTCCTACTCAAATACACATCTAGCTTCCAGCTCATCCACATCCCTGTCAACTCCCACTCCACTCAGGCATCCAAAGTTCTAGCCCTGCTTTTTGCTGGTTATTATTATAATTTTTTTGGTACTGGGGCTTGAACTCAGGGCCTGGGTGCTGTTCCTTAGCAATATTGCTCAAGGCTGGTGCTCTACCACTAGAACCATAGCTCTACTTCTGGCTTTTTGGTTAAGGAGATAAGAGTCTCAAAGGTTTTCTTTCTGGGACTGGCTTCAAACATCAATCCTTAAGGGGGCTGGGAAGGTGGCTCAGTGGTAGAGCACTTGCCTTGCATGCATGAGGCCCTGGGTTCAATTCCTCAGCACCACATAAGCAGAAAAAAAAGCT
>NW_012273432.1:0-1218 GCF_000151885.1 Dipodomys ordii
CATGAAATTCCGTACTAGGAGAAACCATGAGTAGGTTCTTTTTGCGGGGGGAGGGGATGGGGGGCTGGTCGTAGGGCCTGAACTCTGGGCCTGGGTGCTGTCCCTCAGCTCTTCAGCTCAAGGCTAGTGCTCTACCACTTGAGCCACAGCACCACTTCTGGCTTTTTCTGCTTACGTGGTGCTAAGGAATGGAACCCAGGGCCTCATGCATGCAAGGCAAGCATTCTACCACTGAGCCACCTTCCCAGCCCTCATCTGGAAATCTTGTGCACAGAGATGACAGTTGACATATGGTAGGAGAGAAAAAAAGGTTGCCAGGATTTGATATTGGGATGTCTGTCTTTAGGATTCCAGGAAAAGAATAACTTGTTACCTTAGAGAAGAACTCACATGGCAGGTTGTGTGGGGGAAGGAAAAGAGTCTCCTGAAGGTGGTGGTGGTTGTTAGTGCCAAATGTTTCCAAGGTGGTAAGAATTCAGTGAGGTCCTTCCTTGGTCTTAGAGATAAACATACTGGTAACCTTCAAAAGGGCGGTTACAGAGAGTCCAGAATCCAGAAATTGGCAGTAAAATACAAGGACATATAAAAATGGCCAACTGGGGTTGAAGGCATGGCTTAGTTGGTAGAGTGTCAGCCAGTACACAGAGCATACCAAGTTCAAGTCCCAGTCTTGCAACAACAACAACAAAATAATCAATACTTGGCTTAGTTCATAAGGGAAGACATGTAAATTATAATGACCATAGGAAACTTTTTTTTTTAATCCAGTGAGAGTGGTAGATATGAACTGAGCTTTATCAGTTGTTGGTAAAACAGTGGGGAAAAATACCCAAAACAAAACACCCTTTGAATCAGTCACCAGCAATAGGAAGGGCCCAAACCTCTGAAACTTTAGAAATTAATCCCTTTGATCTAGTAATTTAACTTTTAAGAATTTCCTATGCAGATTGCTTGTACTTGACAAGATGTATGTTCAGGGATGCTTGCTGCACCATTGTGTGGTACAATGAAAGAAATTTTAAATGTACAGAATATAGAAACGAATGGGGATTTATTAAAATTGGGACCTATATCATCTGATGGAATACTATGCAGCACTCAAGATTGTGGTGTCTTTTTTTTTTTTTTTTTTGGTCCTGTCGTGGGGCCTGAACTCTGGGCCTGGGCGCTGTCCCTCAGCTCTTCGGCTCAAGGCTAGCGCTCTACCACTTGAGCCAC
>NW_012273433.1:0-3035 GCF_000151885.1 Dipodomys ordii
CGCTTGCCTTGCATGCCTGAGGCCCTGGGTTCGATTCCTCAGCACCACATAAGCAAAAAGAAAAAAGCCGGAAGTGGCATTGTGGCTCAAGTGGTAGAGCTCTAGCCTTGAGCTGAAGAGCTGAGGGACAGTGCCCAGGCCTAGAGTTCAGGCCCCACGACCGGACCCCCCCCAAAAAAATTCTAGGCTTAAAAGCTTAACTGTAGGTGGGCCTTCTGATTTCCCGAGTCATCTCTTGCTTTAAATGTTACGTACATTCAGTGTGACAAACTTTATCTCCCAGCTTCTGGCAAGTCAGGAATCTCAGGGCTGCTGGCTGGCTAGTTCCGGCTTCGGGTCTCCCAGGGGGCTGCTGTCCTCCGAAAGCTCGATGGTGGCTGGACGGTTTTCTTCCAAGATGGCTCCTGTGCATGGCCCAGACCTGAGAGCTCACTTTCTCTCCATGGGGCTGTCTCCACAGGCTGTTTGTCTATTAGTTTAAAATTTTAATTTGCAGATAGTTTATTATCTTTAAATAGTTGTACAAAGGGTTTTCTTATGACATAGCGGCTTTAGTGACACCATCAGAAAGAAGGAGGGAGAAGAAGGAAAGGGTGGGACAGAGAGAGAGACCAAACCAGAGAGAGATCAAGAGACAGAGACCGAGAGACAAAGAGCAAGAGATGGGAAGGGCAGTGAGGGAAGAAGAGAGATCTGTTGTACCTCTTTGGATTTCTGTTCTACAGAATAAAGACACTAAGTCCAACCCATCCTTAGGAGGAAGGGAATTAGGCTTCACCTCTTCAAGCAAAGCATTAATGGGCGTGTTTTAATGCCACCGACCCTTCCCTAGCCCATACCTATCTGTCTTGAGGAAAACAAAGCAAAACAGAGGGGAGAAGTTGACCAATGCCTGCCCTCCACACGCAAAAAGAGGAACTGCTTTTGCTCTTGCTCTGGCTGTCACTTGCCACCAGTGATTCTGGTTGGAAGAGCATTTCCCCACCCCTACCTGCTTCCCAAGGAAAAGAAATCAGGCAACTTAGGAGTGGCCTAGAGAGCTTGCCCTGTGCACCAAGCAGGAGCCGGCCAGACTGGTCACCAATGTGACTTTGGTCTCTGCCCGGTGGCTCACTTGCCCAGGGGCTCCACCTAGTGGCCAGGGTGGTGCTTGGGACCACCCACAGATTGCTCCCCCCTGTTTCAGGGGAGGCCTGGCCTCAGAGGAAGGGGGAAGGGGGAAGAGGAGGGAGCGAGTTCCCTCACCCACATTCCCACTCTCAGGGCAGGCAGTTGGTTCAGTAAACCCCATCCTGGGCTCTTGGCTCCCAGAGCCGAGCCGGTGGAGCTGGGCTAGGGCTGGTCAGGACGCCAGTGGGGCTGTGCTGTGCAGAGTCCATGCACCATGCAAACCTGGGGAACTCTGCCCAGGGCCATTCCTGGCTGTCACCAGACTACAGGCTGCAGGAGGTTGGAGGGTGGGTGTTAAAGGCTCAGTAGAACCAGTTCCTGCATCAGGGTGTTTTTACTGCCCCCCTTACCCTGCCCACTTTTATCAGGACCTCTTCCTCTCGAAGGTAGATGGGGCAGGAAGGCTCAACGCCTGGGATAACAGTCCCTTCCTGTGAGAGGAACTCGGCATTTCTACATTATGATTGCAGACAGGTCATTCTTAAAGCGCGCGTGCGCGCACACACACATGCACAGATTCACATGCGTGCAGCAGTAGAGTACGGACAATTTTAAATCTTCCACTTCCATTCTGTCTGGAATTAAATGAGTTTTGTGCCCCAGGAGTATTGCTGGTAGCTGGATGATTGAAGTAACTCAAGGCTGAGGAAAGATAAAGAAAGGAGGAGAGGCAGGCCTTGGTCCATGCTTCCAGTGCATGGGTGTGGGATGCAGCCTAGAAGCTGTGAAGATAACCCAGGCCTTGACATCTGGAGCTTACGTGATGCTAGGAGCTCAGCAGCAAACACCTCTGTGGCATTAAAATGTGGTAACTGCTACAGAAAAATAGAAGTGGGGTCTGGGGTCAGGGAGTGGCATCTAGGAGAGATTGCTCCTTTGCACAGAACGGCCAAGGAGACCTCATGGCTGAGGTGACAGGAAAAGAAACTGAGCATGAGTCACCAGGATGTCTGGGGCCAAAGAGTTCCAAGCAGAAGCAGCAGTGAGTGAAAGGCCCTGAGGTCGGAAGTGCTCCACTTGATCGAGGATTAATAAAGAGTACTGCAGCACGGTTGAGCACAGATCATGCAGGGCCATACTGGAGCTAGGGAATAGGTGATGGGAGTCTTGAGTTGGCTTTTAGATTTGAGATGGACTAGAGGGTTTGGAGGTAGGATGGAACCCAGTTCTCTTGTTATTATAGTTTATTACAACCCTGGGGTTTGAACTCAGGGCCTTTTGAGATCTGTCCCTGTTCCTTTGCTGTTTAGCATGTTTATCAGATGGACCTTCCAGACCAATTTTTCTACCTCTGCTTCCTTAGGAGCTGGTATTACATGTGTGTACCACACACCTGGCCTCAGGTAATCGTTAAAAAGAACTGCTGCTACTATTGTAAGTTGGGGAGTGTGGAAGGGCAGAATCAAGATGTCTGGCTAAAAATCCAGTGGGCGTCTCTCCCTCCGTCCACGCTGGGTGTGAAACCAGGACTTGTGCGTGCTTGGTGTGTGCTGAACCGGGCAGAACCGGCCCCGGTCCCGCACCCACCCCTCTCTGGGAAGAACTCAGTCCCACTCAGGAGCACCCTGGCCAAACAGCTTTCCAGGGCTGGCCTTGGCAGCCCTGTACTCCCCGCAGTCTTGACCCCGATCCACGAGGACCGTCAGCAGATGCGTGAAGAATGAGCACAGACACTTGAGCCACCCCTGTGCGGAGATGGCTGGGCAGGCTGCGGGGCTGGAGCCAGCGGTCCCCTAAACTGTCTCGTAGAGAGCGATGGGGCTTAGAATCCCTTATTTGCAATATCTAGTATATGTCTGAGTCAAGCAGAAAAGGTCGGATAAGGTGATGTTTGGGAAATGATATGTATTCAAATGTTTTTTTTT
>NW_012273434.1:0-2092 GCF_000151885.1 Dipodomys ordii
CTGTCCCTCAGCTCTTCAGCTCAAGGCTAGCGCTCTACCACTTGAGCCACAGCGCCACTTCCGGCTTTTTTCTTTTTGCTTATGTGGTGCTAAGGAATCGAACCCAGGGCCTCATGCATGCAAGCAAGCGCTCTACCACTGAGCCACCTTCCCAGCCCTTTCCACATTTTTATACGGGCTACATGAATTAATACCTGTCCGGCACTTACACTGTTTCCTGACACCTACCCAACAAATAAGTCAGCAAGTGATAAATGGTTTTCTTTGTAATTATTAGTATCTCCCGAGTCCTCTCTCCTCCTTCCTTTCAACATTTGATCTCAGAGTGGCCCAGTGGATCCCAACACTACACTCAGCTGGATAAGCATAGAGTGCAATTGGTACCTTCTTGACTCTGGCCCCAACCCTGTCTCCCTTCCATGTCCCACCATTCCCCATGCCCCAGTAGTTCTGTATCTATCTGGCTTAATCTTGTAAAGTAAGAGTTCCACTTTTTGCAAAATTTCGTCCATTCATTCATCCACTTGCTCACTCATCCATTGCTTCTGTAGCAAAGCTCAGGGGATGGAGGGTGAGCAGACCAGGGTGGGCGCCGCCATCTGGTGGTAGGTGTGGGAAGTGCATGGTCTGGATAGAGTCAGAGACCCTCTTGTTCTGCAGCAAGGAGGCAGCTCCATATGGGTCGCTGCGTGGAGGAGAGGCTTTAGGGAGACCCCAGGGTGAGGCTGCCAGGCACTCTCTGCCCCTGGGAGGCTACAGGCCTTCCTATTATCAGAGTCTGGATGCTAAGAACCATCTAGCTGGCCAGGCACTGGTGGCTCATGCCTGTCATCCCAGCTACTCAGGAGGCTCAGATCGAAGGATCATGGTTGGAGGCCAGTCTGGGCAGGGAAAGTCTATGGGACTCTTATCTCCAATGAACCAGCAAAAATCCAGAAGTGGAGGTGTGGGTCAAGAGGTAGAGCATCAGCCTTGAGCAAAACAAGTCAAGCAAGGGCACAGAGACCCTGAGTCCAAGCCCCAGTGGAAAGTGGAGAGGAGATGGGAAGGGAGGAGAGGGAGGAAGAGGGGGGGAAGGAAAGGGGAGGGGAGGGGAGGAGAAAAGAAAGGGGAGGAAGGAGGAGGAAGAAAGGGGGAAGGGAGGGAAGGGAGAAGAAGGAGGGAAGAAGGGGAGGGAAGGAAAGAAGAGAGGGGAGGGAAGGGAGGAGAGGGGAGAGGAGGGAGGGAGGGAAGGGAGGGGAGGCCCATCCTTCCACTTTTTTTTTTCTTGTCTGTCATGAGGCTGGAACTCTGGGCCCGGGCACTAACCCTGAGCTCTTCAGCTCAAGGCTCTAGCACTTGAACCACAGCACCACTTCCGGTTTTCTGGTGGTTCATTGGAGATAAGAGTCTCATGCTCTTTTCTGCCTGGGTAGGCTCTGAACTGTGATCCTCAGATCTCAGCCTCCTGAGTAGCTAGGACGCCAGGCGTGAGCCACCGGAGCCCGGTGAACCCCTGCTTCTGACTTCAGTTCTGCACCTTCGCTTGCCTGAGCCTGTCTGCAGTGCTGCCCTGGCTTGCCAGGCCCGGGGGGGGGGGGCGGGGGACGACGGTGCCTGAGTCCCCATGCTCAGGTGTCTCCTCCTCCTCCTCCTCCTGCAGGACAGCAGCCCAGGGTATTGCCACAGTCACGCAGGGCGGCCATCACCTCGAGAGCCAGCCCTGCCTCCTGCCTCTTGCTGCCTGGGGCCACCAAAGGGGTCACCCCTGGGAGGGGGCAGGGAGGGGCTGCCCAGGGGCAAGGGGAGGGAAGGAGGGGGCAGTTTGCTGGACACCAGGCCGGGGTAAATGTAAAAGATTACCAGGCTCATGGGCTGCTGGTGGCTCCTGTCTGTCATCCTGGCCACATGGGAGGCTGAGGCTGAGATCTGGGGAAATCACAGTTCTAAGCCAACCTGGGCAGACAAATGCGTGAGACTCTTTTTTTTTTTTGTCGGTCATGGGGCTTGAACTCAGGGTCTGGGCGCTGTCCCTCAGCTCTTCAGCTCAAGGCGAGCGCTCTACCACTTGAGCTACAGCGCCACTTCCGGTTTTCTGGTGGTTTATTGGAGA
>NW_012273435.1:0-6190 GCF_000151885.1 Dipodomys ordii
TAGGGGAGTTCTATGTGGAGTCTTTTGAGGAACCTCCATACTGCTTTCCAAAGTGGTTGAACAAGTTTACACTCCCACCAACAATGCAGTAGGGTTCTCTTCTGTCCACATCCCCTCCTAACTGGGTAGCTTTGTACAAGGAAGTAGACACCATTGAGCATGACTGTTGGAGTAAGTTATCTTAAAGAAATCCTGATTTAGCACCAATGGCTCATGCCTGTAATCCTAGATAATCAGGAGGCTGAGATCTGAGGAAAGGAAAGGAAGAAATAGAGAAAGGGAAGGGAGGGAGGAAGGAGGGAAGAAAGGAAAGAAGAGAGAGAAGATAAAGAGAAGGAAAAGAGAAAAAGAAAAAGAAGAGAAGGAAGGAAGGGAGGAAGACAAGAAGGAAGGAAGGGAGGGATGAAGGGAGGAAGGGAGGGAGGAAGGAAGGAAGAGGATAGAAAGCAAAAATAAATTATTGCTTTGATAAAATTTCAATAAAGACAAAGGTTTTTAATTTGTCTTTTTTCCCCAGGACACATGCAATGAATTTCAGGCATTGATGAAAAATGGAAAACTGTTCTGTCCTCAAGATAAAACCCTTTTTCAAAGTCCTGATGGAATAATGCTCATCAACAAATGTACCACATGCAAACTGATACTGTGAGTAAATGTCCTCTGTCTCATGTCAGTGAGTTACCTAGTCTCTGAGCCAAAAAGAGCATTCTTTTTAAAGTATATTTTTATCTAAACATGAAAAGAATGAATAAATGATCCCAGAGAACATTCTGACACTGCCCATTAGAGAAAACTGGGTATTTGACACGTACTCAGCCTGAGTTTAAATCAAATCAGTTGGGATTTCAAGGGCATTTCAGAGGGCCTGCTAGTGTTACCTTTTTAAAGCATGCCATAGTTTGCTGCAATGAAATACATCTCTGTGCCCCCTGGATGTTGGAGAGAAAGAACTTGAGAGAGAAAGATTCTTTGAGGCCTAATAAGACCTGGCTTTGTTGTAGTGGAGAGTTTGGGAAGATCATGTAGAGGAGGATCCAGGCACCTGTGGTGACTGCCTACTGAAGTCACCACCTGACTAAAGAGATCCAGCTAATAAGAGATGGATAACAGGTTTGTTGTAGAGTCTGACCACTGCAGCTCAGAAAGCATTAGATGACTGGACATTTATTAAATACTATTTAAATTGCTTCAACATCTTACCTTAATTTCTTCCTAATGACAATCAAAAGACAGAAGAAGGCTTCATTTGTCAACTACAAATCCTCAAACCAGAAAGGACTAAACCATTTTTTCTTTCTTTTTGGCTTTTTTCTTTCTTTTTGTTTTTTGGGGGGTGGCAGTCCTGGGATTTGAAATCAAAGCCTGGGTACTATCCCTAAGCTTTTTGTTGTTGTTGTTGCTACTTCTCAAGGCTAGCACTCTATCACTTGAGCCACAGCTCCACTTCCCACTTTTTTTGTGTGTGGTTAGAGATCCTAGTCTCACAGATTTTCCTGTTCAGGTTGGCTTCAAACAGCTTCTGAGTGGTTAGGATTATAGATGTGAGCCACTGGCACCCAGTTTTCTTTCTGTTTTTGTACATTTTTTATTGTAAACATACTATACAGAGGGGTTACAAGCACATGAGCAAGGTAATGAGTACATTTCCTATCAAGCATTGTTATCTCCTCCTTTGTTTTTCCCCTACCATCCCTTCCCTCCCAACTCCACAACTACCCCCCCTAAGTTGTAAAGTTTGTTTTCAACATAGTGTCATTTACATCTCATTGTCACAATGGGTCAACCTGTATCCTCATTTAAGCATTTTGTTTTTCCCTTCTTCTCCCCAAATTAGAGAAATGTATACACAAGATGCAGGGCAATGGAATCAAATACGAGAAAAACAGGAGTTGTACCATGGGGGAGGAACATACAAAGAAATAAAAAATAAAATAGTACATTATAAATATGTTAGAAACAATAGCAAGAAAGAAAAAGCCACCTGTGTCCCTATCTTGGTGGTTCATTTCACTTAACATCATCTTATATGGTCAAATGTACATAGCTTTTGATCTTTTCTACTTGTCCCAGACATATACTAGTTATTGCAAATAAGGGAAACCATGGGACCTATGTTTCTTTGGGCCTGGCTTACTTCACTGAAGATAATTTTTTCCAAGTCTTTCCATTTCCTAACAAATGGGGCAATGTTATTCTTTCTTATGGAGGCATAGAATTCCAGTGTGTGTGTGTGTGTGTGTGTGTGTGTGTGTGTGTGTGAGAGAGAGAGAGAGAGTCACATTTTCTTGATCCATTCATCTACTGAGGGGCATCTTTGGGTGAAACACTGGTTGTAGAACCTAGGGGCCTTGTAGATGCATGGCAAGTACTCTACCACAAAACCCCAATTCCCTAGTGTGTTTATGAACAGGGTTAGCGTCTTCAGTATCTCACCACCATCAGAACTTCAACCCGGTTTCCATGCCACTGCTAAGATCTCATCCACTTAAGAAAATCATGTTATAATTGGCCTTTCGAAGGTCGAGTTGGTATGTGTTCAAATAATTTGATATATGCAAAGCAGTATCTGACAACATGATTCTGAGAGGAAAGAGGTTGGGAAAATAAAGGATAGCAGGGTAAGACTGAGTATGAGGGAGGCTCAGGGCAGGTCAAAATTCCTTTCTTACTCTCTTGAGAGCTTAGTGTAAGCCACCAGACCAGGTGTATGCATTACTTCAAAGCCCTTTTTGTTCTATGAGATGTTTTAATAGGAGAGGAAAACTATGAACTCCTGACCAATATTTTTAACAACAATGAAATATTTTAAGACTTGAAAGTGTATTACTTGAGAGGCACTGCTTAGATTATTTTTATTATATATGTAAATTATATGTGAATAAATGTATTGTTTTAAACTGGAAAGGAGTCCATGCAATAGGTGAATGTCATCTTCATGAGGCCCCAGGGGATGGAACTGACATAGGCCATTAAATTTTTGATTCAGCCAAAATGTTATCATTCCCATAGTACATTGAGAACAACAGCAACAAAGAAAAACCTCTTGTGACCATGTCTTGGAGTTCATTTCGCTTAGCATCATCTTATATGACCATATGTACAAAGCTTCTGAGCAATTCTGCTCATCTGCTAAGATTATCCTAGATGTATACTAATTATTAAAAATAAGGGGGGCTGGGAAGGTGGCTTAGTGATAGAGTGCTTGCTTTGCATGAATGAAGCCCTGAGTTTGATTTCTCAGCACCATATAAGCAGCAAAAGCTGGATATGGTGCTGTGGCTCAAGTAGTAGAGCGCTAGCCTTGAGCTGAAGAGCTCAGGGACAGTGCTCAGGCCTAGAGTTCAGGCCCCACAACCAACAAAAAAATAAAAATTAAATGAGACCTTGGGACCTATGTTTCTTTGGCTTTGGCTAACTTCACTTAATAAGATTTTTCAAAATCCTTCCATTTCCTTACAAATGGGGTGGTGTCATTCTTTCTGATGGAAGCATAGAATTCACATATATACATATATACATATATACATATATATATATATATATATATATATATATGTATGTACATCACATTTTTTATCCATTCATCTAATGAGGGGCATCTGGTTTGGTTCCATATCTTAGCTATGGTAAATAATGCTGTGATAAACATAGTTGTGCTGGTAGCTTTAGTGTGGCCTTGATGTGATTACTTTTTTCTTTTGTGTGTTTTCCCCACTATGGTTTATCCCTTGTCACTGCATTTGACTTTGGTACCTTTGGAATTGTATATACATTTATCTGAACTAGGGAAGGGAAGGAGAACAACAAAATGGTGAGACAAAGGACAAAGGGGAACCTATGCCCAATGATACTTACTTGGAAATGATCTGTACTACTTGGGGAAGGGGATTGAGGGTAGGGAAAGAGGGAGAAAAGTGAGGGAAGGGGTAACAAGTTAGACAAGAATGTAATCACTTACTTATGTAACTGTAACTCCTCTATACATTGCCTTGACAATAAAATTTTAAGATTAAAAAATGTTATTATTCAAAGACTGCATTCAAATAATGGTACAAATAACTTCTAGAGTTGGAGGCCTTCTTGCTGTTGGATGTATTCATGACAGATAGTTAGGTACATAGAGAAAACCAATGATTTTTGCATATACTGGCCCATACTTGAGATTTTTTGTTGTTGTTCTTGTTAGCATTGAAAGGAGGTTTCTGCTATTGTGTCAGCTGAGGACTTTTTTAAAAAAAATTCTGACTTGAAGGATTGGGCTCAGGGGAACAATCAAAAGTAAGGTCACCAGGCAAGTTTTCATTCCTAAAAGTTATCCAGGCTGTGCTTAAATTATGTTATTCCTTGTTCTCGTCTCAGGGAAAAAGCAGCAAAATCTCAGAAAAGATCCAGGCATTTAGCAAGAACTACAAGGGACACTGCCCCAACAAAGGTGAGACTACTTGGGCTCAACCTGTCATGTTTACTTTCAGGATGATGCCTGACTCTAGTTAGAGCTATCTGTTTATTTTCTAATTACTAGGTTATACCTGTTTTGAAGCCAGCTACTTAGAAGGGAGGGAATGTGGCTTAGTACAAGGGTGGGCTAAATACCTGGTACATCTTATCCATAGGCCCAACCCATGACCCAACTCTCTGAAAACATCTGGAGCACTGACAGGTTCTCAGAGGTGGAGTAAAGCAGGGTGATGTGTGATTTCTGTGACAATTCCTCATACTTCTGTCCTGTTTGCCTCTAGTAGGAGCCTTCCAGGTATTATAGAACTAACATCAAACTTCATAACTTACTGTCTATATAAATTGAGGAATTTGATATCTCTAGGCTCCATTTTTTAATCTGTTAAGTGATTCATGCATGAAAAACAAAATTTATGATGTCAGCCTTAATGTTTAACACGTATCGCCAGGCATTTGAGTTATTTCCTTTCATTTTTCCTGGTTTGCTTCCTACTGTCTATCTTTCCTATTATCTGGAATATTCCCATGGTTCAACTAGAGTTGCTTGCTTATAGTTAATTTTCAGATTGAGGCTCAAAATAATATTTTGCTAGAGAAAAGGATCCAGTGGTTTAAAAAAGTAGCAAAAGCAAAAGGAAATCATCACACAACCTTTGACTTAATAGTGAATTTTATTTGTTCAAAAAGCATAAAATAAAATTATTAAATAAGAAAGCAGATCTGTATTAGTGGAAATTCCTGGTCTGAAATAGCTCATAGTTAATTGACAAAATGGTGTTGTCACTAGCCGTTGTGACAAATATGTGTCTTGCCTCCAGTTCACTTGGGTGGCTTCTTCTCTGATTTATTCTTTCTCTTCCTCCTCTCCTAGCCTGACACATAATTAAAATGATCAGTCAAGGTGGAAACACCCTAATTACTTATAATTTCCTGGGCTTACCAAGCTACTGTCTTCCTTGGCAACATTACTCAGGAATGTCTGAAGACTTCAGCTGCTGTAGTAAACATAGTTAACTAAATTCTTATTCTGGGTTCAACTGGTCTCACTTAAAAAAATAATACAGTCACCAATCAGTTTGTTAATATCAGCAAGTCTTTCCTTGTAGCAAAAGATGATTATGATAATGCTATAAGATCTAAAGGAGTAGAATGTTTTGGTAGCAGCTTTTAAATTGTGTTTCTTTGCCACATTTAGACTCAGAGTTAGTGTGTGATGTCTCACTCTTTCTCTTGTCTTCTTAATTTAAGAAAACGTGTTTAGAAATGTAAAACACAAACAAATATCAAACAAACAAAATACACACCATGTTCCAATCTTCAAGAATCTACTATTTGTTAAAAAAAAATACTAAAACAGGGGTTGGGAAGGTGGCTCAGTGGTAGAGCGCTTACCTTGCATGCATGAGGCCCTGGATTCTATGCCTCAGCCCCACATAAGCAGAAAAAGCTGGAAATGGCTCTGTGGCTCAAGTAGTAGAATGCTAGCTTTGAGTTGAATTGCTGAGGGACAATGCCCAGGCCCAGAGTTCAAGCCCCATGACTAAGAAAAATACTAAGACAAAATCACCACCCATACATTCACATCTACACATTCAAATGTATTTTACCAACTAAAAATCTATTTTTAATCCAATAGGAATTTTAAGAAGTAAAATTACAAAGTTCTTTCTGACAATGTTCAATTCCTGCATTAAAACTTGTACATCTAGATAAACTTCTTTTTTTTTTTTTT
>NW_012273436.1:0-1614 GCF_000151885.1 Dipodomys ordii
CATGGGGCCTGAACTCTGGGCCTGGGTGCTGTCCCTCAGCTCGTCAGCTCAAGGCTAGTGTTCTACCACTTGAGCCACAGCACCACTTCCGGCTTTTTTTCTTTTTGCTTATGTGGTGATGAGGAATCGAACCCAGGGCCTCATGCATGCAAGGCAAGCGCTCTACCACTGAGCCACCTTCCCAGCCCCTGTACATCACTTTTATAATAACAAAATTTTAAAAAATCAAATCATTTTGAATTTTCTTTGTATTTCCATATCTACCAGAAGAAAAATTATATAGTAAGAGTAATAATAATAAAATGATCATGAACAAGAGGAATAAACATGAGTAATCATAAATAAGAACCTAATAGATAAACAGGGGACTGCTTGCTCCTGCCTGTTAATCCTAGCTACTTAGGAGGCTGAGATCTGAGGATAGCAGTTCAAGGCCAGCCCAGGCAGTGTCTACCTGAAGTTCTTTTACGCTAATCTCAGAAATTTTCCCATTGATCATATTGTTCATAGTCTTGCATGTAACATCAAATCTTTTTTTTTTTTTTTGTCGGTCATGGGGCCTGAACTCTGGGCCTGGGCACTGTCTCTCAGTTCTTCAGCTGAAGGCTAGCATTCTACCACTTGAGCATCAGCCCCACTTTCAGCTTTTTCTGCTTATGTGGTACTGAGGAATTGAACCCAGGGCCTTATGCATGCAAGGCAAGCACTCTACCACTGAGCCACCTTCCCAGCCCTGAAATCTTAATCTAAGTTGTTGATAGAAATGAGAATTGTGGGGCTGGTGGCTCAGTGGTAGAGTGCTTGCCTTGCATGCATGAGGACCTGGGTTCGATTCCTCAACACCACATAAGCAAAAAGAAAAAAAAAGCCGTAAGTGGCACTTTGGCTCAAGTGGTAGAGTGCTAGCCTTGAGCTGAAGAGCTGAGGGACAGCGCCCAGGCACAGAGTTCAGGCCCCATGACCGGACCCAAAAAAAAAAAAGAATTGTATGTAGTGTTACAATGTTAGTCAGTTTGGGAATTCTTGGTCCCAAATAGGGAGGTTGTGTGTTTGCTTGCCTTAACTTTTTTTAGTAGTATAGGAATTGAACTCAGAGCCTTGTGCAAATGCTCTACTACTTGAGTAGGCAAATGCTCTACTACTTGAGATATACTTCCCACCTTGTGTTTTTTCTTATTCTCAGGAGGAGGAGGGTCAATCTTGTGGTTGGTGTATTCCTGCATTCTGATGTGGTTGAGGAATTAAGTCATCAATATTTTCATTATTCATTCCCCCATTTTTTTTTTTTGCTTGTCTTCTGGCTTGAACTCAGGGTTAGGCATTGTCCCTGAGCTTTTGTGCTCAAGGTTAGTGCTCTACTACTTTGAACCACAGTGCCATTTCTAGCTTTTTAGTAGTTAATTGGAAATAAGAATCTCATGGGAGGCTGGGAAGGTGGCCCAGTGGCAGAGTGCTTGCCTTGCATGCATGAGGCCCTGGGTTCAATTCCTCAGCACCACATAAGCAGAAAAAAGCTGGAAGCGGTGCTGTGGCTCCAGCGGTAGAGCACTAGCTTTGAGCGGAAGAGCTGAGGGACAGTGCCCAGGCTCAGAATTCAGGCCCCATGACCAGCCC
>NW_012273437.1:0-1685 GCF_000151885.1 Dipodomys ordii
TTTGTGAACATTTGGGTAAATGCCCAAAAGTGGGATTGCTGGGTCATAGGGGAGCTCTATGTGGAGTCTTTGAGGAACCTCCATACTGCTTTCCAAAGTGATATTCTTAAGATAGGGTTGCATTCTTTGCTCCAACCAACAGGGATCACGATCCTCCTATATTACACTTTCCATTGTAGCTGGAATGACAGGCACATGTCACTATGCCCAACTTTTTTTGTTGATGTGGAATCTTGTGAACTTTTGTCCAGGCTGGCCTCAGTCTTCCCCATCTCCATCTCCTGAGTCACTGAGATTACAGGTGTGAACCACTGAGGCTAGTTTGTTTTTTAACATCCCAACTCAGTGTTATCAGTGTCTTGTTTATCCTCTCGGATCTTTCTTATACATACCTAAACATATAAATGTCAATTCTTTCCTCTAATTAAAAAATAGCAGCTGGGCACCACTGGCTCACTCACGCTGGTAATCTTATTTACTTAGGAGGCTGAGACCTGAGAAGTTTTGTTCAAAGCCAGCCCTGGCAGTAAAGCCTGTGAGACTTTTATCTTCAATTAACCACCAAAAACTGTCACTCAAACAGTAGAGCACCAGCCTTGAGTCAGAAAGCTTAGAAACAGTGCCCAGGCTAACTTCAAGCTCTAGGGCCAGCATATGCACACACACACACACATACACACACACAGAGGCAATATACTGTACCTTTTTTGTTTGTTTTGTTGTTGTTGCTTGTGGGGCATGAACTCAGGGCCTGGACACTGTCCATGAGCTTTTTTGTGCTCAAGGCTAGCACTCTACCACTTGAACCACAGCACCAATTCTGGTTTTTGAATAGTTAATTGGTGATAAGAATCTCATGGGGATTTTTCTGCCTGGGCTGGCTTCAAGTCATAATCCTCAGATCTCAGCCTCCTGAGTAGCTAGGATTCGAGGCATGAGCCACAGGCACCTGGCTTATAATTTACTTTTAAAAAAATTTAACATTGCAGGTTATGAATTATCCAAAGTACTTTGAAGCACATTCTCTAGGCTATTTTATGGCTGTCGTATATTTCTCTGTCCTGTTTTTAATTTAATTATTTTGGTAGTACCTACAGAACAACATTTGGGATATTTCTATGCTTTATGCTTTTACAGATCATAGCGAAAAGCTTTATATATAGATCATTTTACAAAGGTACAGCTTCCCTTCATGAGCTCCCAGAAATGGAAACGCATGGTTCAGAGGCAGAGGTGTTTATAGTTCTGATAGAAATTGCAAGGTGAGCCAGTCCCTGGTGGCTCACGCCTGTAATCCTAGCTACTCAGGAGGCTGAGATCTGAGGATCTCGGTTCAAAGCCAGCCCGGGCAGGAGAGACCGTGAGACTCCTATCTCCAATAAAACCACCAGAAAACCGGAAGTGGCGCTGTAGCTCAAGTGGTAGAGCGCTCACCTTGAGCTGAAGAGCTGAGGGACAGCACCCAGGCCCAGAGTTCAGGCCCCATGACCAACAAAAAAAAAAATTGTTGTTCATATCTTGAAACTGAATTCATGATTTGGGGTTAGTGGCAAGAAAGTTCCAGGATAAATCTCTGGTCCATGTAAAAGACACATCAGTTAGTATGGAATGAACTTTGTAACTTCATCTTAGGTCCAATTTATATTGCCTTTAACCTTTCATTTTGCTTTCTTTTTTTTTTTTTT
>NW_012273438.1:0-1185 GCF_000151885.1 Dipodomys ordii
TCTTCTTCTTCTTCTTCTTCTTCTTCTTCTTCTTCTTCTTCTTCTTCTTCTTCTTCTTCTTCTTCTTCTTCTCTTCCCCTCTCTCTTTCTCTCTCTCGCTTTCTTCCTCACTTTCTCTTTCTCTCTCCCTCTGCCCTTTCTTCCTTCTCTTCATCTTCCCTCCTTCCTCCACCTCCTCTTCACGCTCTCCTTCTGCACATACAGATTTTTCTTTGTCTCATGGTCCCACCATGATATATCATGGTAGGCCCAAAACAACAAGAACCAAAAATAATTGTGAGTAAACTATTCCTCTTTATAAGTTGATTATTTCATTTTCTCTATGTGTGTATAAAAGAGAGAGACAGAGAGAGCGACAGAGAGAGACAGAGAGATAATCAGAGAGTGTGTGTGTGTGTTGTTTGGCTGAAACTAGGGCTTGAACTCAGGGTCTCTCCCTTGCTCTTTTTTTTGGATGATATTCTACTGCTAGAGGTATGCCTCCAGTTATTCTTCTCTTTTCTTTGTCAATCAGTAAACATTCCTATGTACTCTGGATATTTACTTTCTTACACATTACTATCTAGAACATATAAATTCTCCCATTCCGTTAGTACTTATATTGTCTGTGGTACCCTTCATTAATCAGAAAACATTGATTACTTGTTTGTGCAGGTAATGGGGCTTGAATTCAGGGATGGCCTATGCACTCATTATACCTTAGCTTTTTCACTAACGATTGCATTCTATCACTTGAGCCACAGCTCCACTTTTGGCTTTTAGTGATTAATTGGAGATAAATGTCTTATCGATTTGTTTTCCTGCCCAGGCTGGCTTCAAACCTCAATCTTCAGATCTCAGCCTCCTAAATATCTGGAATTACATCATGTAACCCATTAGCACCCAGCAGAAATTGTTAATTTTAGTATAACCAAATTCATCAATATTTACCTTACAGTTTTTTCTGTTTGATTTTTATTAAATGTCATTCCTCACACCTAGATCTTATATTTTCTTCTTATATTTTCTTCCATGAACAATAGTTTTATCTTTTACCTTTAGAGCCTATTTTGTTTTTTTGTTTTGTTTTTTTTTTTGGTCTGGTCGCGGGGCCTGAACTCTGGGCCTGGGTGCTGTCCCTCAGCTCTTCAGCTCAAGGCTAGCGCTCTACCACTTGAGCCACAGCGCCACTTCCGGCTTTTTTCT
>NW_012273439.1:0-1373 GCF_000151885.1 Dipodomys ordii
CCTCTTTCCCTCTTCCTCTCCCTCTTCCTCTCCCTCCCTCTCTCCCCTCTCTTCCTCTCTCCCTCTCCCTCTCTCTCTCTCCCACCCTCCCTCTCTCCCTTCCTTCCTTCCTTCCTTCCTTCCTTCCTTCCTTCCTTCCTTCCTTCCTTCCTTCCCAGTTAAAGAACACAGATCTCTTCATTACAAAATCAGATCACTTGGGTATTATAGCTGGCACTGTTGGGAGAAAGGATGATTCTCAGATCTGAAATACGCCTGCCAATCACCTCGCTGATTGCATGCTGCAGAGGAGGGGGACAGAGCAACTGTCCAAGGTCCTGCTGCAGGGGTCAGGGACAGGGCTCAACCTAGAGCCCAGCATTCACTTCCAACTCAATGCACTTTCTGCTACCCCTGTGGGGAGGGAGGATACCCGGGTTATTTCAAGGTGGAGAGATGAAGGTAGAGCAAATCTCTGTCACAAGCCAAAGTCATGCCTTCTTCCTTTTTTTTGAGGGGAGGGGTCCTAGGGTTTGAATTTTTTGGTTGAAGAAAACATTTTAATATACTGTATCAATGTAATCACTTTTTATATAGACATTGTCATGAAATAGAGTTTCAAATTGTTTCTTATAAAGAAGGGATGACAGTCAGGTGCTGGTGGCTCACACCTGCAATTCTAGCTACTTAGATAACTGAGAACTGGAGGAATACAGTTTGAAACCTGCCCAGGCAGAAAAGTCCTTGAAATGCTTTCCCCAACTGATCAGTAAAAAGCAAGAGCCGGAAGAATGGTTCAAATGGTAGTGACAGCCACGAGCAAAGAAGTTAAGTGAGCACAAACTCCTGAGTTTAAGCCCCGGTCATATGAGATGAAAGCAAAAGATAGTTTCAGCCCTCAAAAGTCGTGAAAAAGATCCTGCCACAACCTTTGTTCTGGTTTTCAAGTATTCAATCTGAGGGACACCTCTGAGTCTGTGATTGGACCACAACGCAGAATAAATCAGTCTTACTGCAGATGGAGGGTTCTTCCTCCCCGGGCTGGAGTCTCAGCCCAGCTAAAACCACTACATTGCAACAGTCATGGACCTGTGCTAGGACATGCAGTAAGGAGCTTCTAGTTTGTAGCCTAGTCTTACCAGAGAATATGTGAAAGATTATCACTTACTGTTGTTTCTATTTCTCCCTCCCATTTAGAGAATGCCTCCTTAAAAAAATAAATCTTTCTATTCCATTTCAAAGTTTAAGATTTTTTAGGGTACAAGCTGTCAGGTTTCTGAGATAGATAGATAGACAGATAGATAGATAGATAGATAGATAGATAGATAGATAGATAGATAGATAGATAGATAGATAGATAGATAGATAGATAGATAGATAGATAGATAGATAGA
>NW_012273440.1:0-1239 GCF_000151885.1 Dipodomys ordii
AAAAAAAAAAAAATAGGGCTAAGGCTAAGACTGTGGCTTAGTGGTAGAGTGTTTGCCTAGCGTGCATGAAGCCCTCCCTGGGTTCAATTCCTCAGTACCACATAAACAAACAAAAACCGGTGGAAGTGGTGCTGTGGCTCAAGTGCTAGCATGCTAGCCTTGACCAAAAACAGCTCAGGGACAGTGCCCAGGCCCTGAGTTCAAGACCTAAGACTGGCAAAAATAAAAATTAAAAAATAGGGCTGAAAAATGTGGCTCAAGTAGTAGAGTGCCAGCTGGAAGTAAGCTGAGAAATGCAAAGCACAAGTTCAGACTCAGTACCACCAAAATATAAATTGTGCTACCCAGTTTATTATTTTATTTTATTTTAATTTTTTGTCGGTAGTAGGGCTTAAACTCTGGGCCTGAGAGCTGTCCCTCAGCTCTTCAGCTAAAGGCTAGTGCTCTAGCACTTGACCTACAGCACCACTTCCAGTTTTCTGGTGAGTTTCACAGACTTTCCTGCCTGGGCTGGCTTTGAACCATGATCCTCAGATCTCAACCTCCTGAGTAGATAGGATTACAAGCATGAGCCTCAGCACCTGGCTAATTTTATTTTCTTAATCTTCACCATAAGCCTGAAAATTAGTTGTGTTTAATTTTAAACAAGAAGATCTCCAACAGTAAATCACTAAATCTGACCTCAGTCTTGTATTCTCGTGTCAAAAACATTGTTCTAACACATCAACTGAGGTTGCACACAGGATGCTGGGAAAACCTTTAAGAGGCCGGGCGCTGGTGGCTCACGCCTGTAATCCTCTACTCAGGAGGCTGAGATCTGAGGATCGAGGTTCAAAGCCAGCCTGGGCAGGGCAGGAGAGACCGTGAGACTCCTATCTCCAATAAACCAACAGAAAGCCGGAAGTGGCGCTGTAGCTCAAGTGGTAGAGCGCTCGCCTTGAGCTGAAGAGCTGAGGGACAGCGCCCAAGCCCAGAGTTCAAGCCCCATGGCCAACAAAAAAAAAAAAAAACCCTTAAGAATTTACTAGCCCTAGCCGGGCGCTGGTGGCTCACGCCTGTAATCCTAGCTACTCACGAGGCTGAGATCTGAGGATCGCAGTTCAAAGCCAGCCCAGGCAGGAGAGACCATGAGACTCCTATCTCCAGTAAACCACCAGAAAACCGGAAGTGGCGCTGTAGCTCAAGTGGTAGAGCACTCGTCTTGAGCTGAAGAGCTGAGGGACAGCGCCCAGGCCCAGA
>NW_012273441.1:0-2266 GCF_000151885.1 Dipodomys ordii
CTGAACTCTGGGCCTGGGCATTCTCCCTCAGCTCTTCAGCTCAAGGCTAGTGACCTACCACTTGAGCCACAGAGCCACTTCCGGCTTTTTTCTGCTTATGTGGTGCTGAGGAATTGAACCCAGGGCCTCAAGCATGCAAGGTAAGCACTCTACCACTGAGCCAACTTCCCAGCCCATGTAAACAGCTTTTAAAAGGAAGCCTTCTTTCCTAATGTACACTACAGTCAGCAGGGAGAATGTTTTCAGACCACTAAGTTTACATATTTTTAACTGAAATTAGTTTAAGACTATTTAAAAGTGTAAACTGTTATCTGCTAAAAAAAAAACAACTTTATAAAAACTTGAGAAAACCCACCATAAATCTCTCAATCACAATTACTAAAACATTACTGATAATAATTTAAAAAATCATGTTCTCAGAAACGAAATCTCATTTAACAAGTGGCTGGGAAGCTTTTCAAACAATGATAGAAAATTCTATTTTTGTTTCCTAAGAAAAAAAGTAGCAGGAAGATAGTAGGAGATGATACTGCATTCGGAGGAGCAAAAACTAGTCTGAAAAGAACTTAAAATCAATGTCTAACTAAACTACCTTTCATCTTTCAGCCAGATTTCATCCATCTTTTCTTGCCATTTCTCTGGTGGTGTTTCCAGCCAGGCATTAAAATATCTCACAATTCCTGGGTGTTCCAGCTTGGCTAAGGCTTTAACTTCTCTCATTACTTTTTCCCGAGCCAGTTCCCTGAAAAAGAGAAAATAAGGAACGTTAAAAGTTGTCCTTGTCTTGAGAAGTACTCAGATCCAATAGCAAAAACAGAAGAAAAAAAAAAAGATATTGGAGGTTTCCCTTGATTCTAAACTTAGAAACAGGTAAGTCAGTCAGCCTTAGGCATGATTCTAATAAGCCACATATTAAGTCCTGGAATAAGCGTGCGCGCTCTCTCTCTCTCTCTCTCCTTTATTTTCAGAAATAAGTGCTATAAACACACACCTATTGCCTCATCCAAAAAAATTTCTTGGCTAAAAATCAATAATCATATCCTTAAATATTTGCTAATCAATAGTATCCACACCATCAAGTTTCTACATTCCTATCAAGTAAAAAAAAAAAAAGCAAAAAAACATAACTATGATTTTCTGGAGATTGAACATCATCTAGAATAAACAAGACCCTTTCACAGGGATGGGAAGGAAGTGTTGCTGAAGGCCCATCATCTTAATCAGAATACTGTTCTCAACCAGAAATTCTACTCTGATGAAACTACTCAAGGGAAACAGATGTGGTGAAAATGTTCTATACAAACTCCAAGGTTATATAAAAGATAAACTGCAGCCTGGCGCCAGTGGCTCACACCTGTAATCCTAGCTACTCAGGAGGCTGAGATCTGAGGATCGAGGTTCAAAGCCAGCCCAGACAGAAAAGTCCGTGAGACTCTTATCTCCAATAAACCACTAGAAAACCAAAAGTGGCGCTGTGGCTCAAGCGGTAGAGAGCTGGCCTTGAGCTGAAAAATGCAAGGACAGTGCCCAAGCCCAGAGTTCAAGCCCCATGACCAACAAAAAACAAAAAAACAAAAAAAGATAAACTGCAAACTTTTCTTAAAATTACAAATTAGAAACCACATTGCTTAACAATAAGAACTGGTTAAAAGAAAATATGGTATATGTGTTTAGTGGATTACAAACCAGACATACTTCGTTGTTGTTTTTTAAGATAGGATCTTGTTATGATATAGTCCAAGCTAGTCTCAAGCTAATGATTTTCATGTCTTCAAACACCTAAGTGTTGAGATTATAGTCATATGCCACAATGTCTAGCTAATAAGTCATACTTTTTTGTTTTCTTTCTTTTTTTCTAGGACTGAGACCAGGACTCAAACTTGGTATCTGACGCTTCCACTCTTTGGCTGGCACTCTACCAACTAAGCCACATCTAACCTCTAATAGGTCATACATTTAGTGAATTTTTTTGTATTCATATAAAATTCTCTTAGTAACGTAGAAAAAAGCAATAGACAAAATTGTACAGTATTGATATTAGGCAGATTTATTATTGGAAAAAATCAAAAGAAAATATTCTAAAATGTTAATAGTAGTTATTACTGGGTAGAGTATATAATACTAATATTTTGTCTGTTTTGAAGTACTAGGGTTTGAATTCAGGACCTTGAACTTGCTAGGCAGGCACTCTACTACCCTTTTTGCACTGGTTATTTCTTTTTTGGGGGGGGGGATCTGGTAGTGGGCCTGAACTCTGGGCCTGGGC
>NW_012273442.1:0-1602 GCF_000151885.1 Dipodomys ordii
GGCTTGGCAGTTTATTTTCTATCACAGCAAGAGTTAGGAGTAAACTATGAAATGATCAAATTGCTAATAGTAAAACTGCCACATGCAAAGAAAGCATGCACTATTTTGTTCTTATATTTGGCTCTCCTGCCACTGTATGGTTTTATGTGTGTTTGTTGTGAGGAAGCACAAAGGAAATAGGATCAGAGATTTAAAACATGAAGGAATATATTAATGGACTTAATCCATTTCATAACAGAAGCTTGGCTTTCTTGCCACATCTTCCCTGACTTGCTTTTGCTCTCTTGTGAATTTCCATTCCCCGTGATGTTCCATTTCCTTTATGTAATAGTGGAATGTCTTATCCATTCTGTCACAGCACAAAAGAGTTGGAAGATATAGCAGTGCCAGATGCGTTTTTCTATATATCCTTTGGAACAGAAAAAGTAGAGAAAATGTTAATTTTTTTTCTTTGAAAGCCATATGATTCTGCTTCAAAGAATCACCATTTCTAAGAAAGAAAATACTTAACTGCCTTACAAGCAATTAGAGACACTGTAAGTTGCCAAATGCAAAGTTCATCTGTTAGTAACATCAGGGTATCCTGTAATTTGTGTATAAATCATACAACAAAATTGATGGTTTTTAATTCGGCTTTTTATTTCCATTGATTAAACTGTATCAACTGAACATCACTAGATGTATCAACTAGAAGTGGACATACACATTAAGGAAGTGGAGTCTAGAGTCATTGAGTTATTATGTTACCTTTTAAATAAAAGCTTGCAGAATTGTTTTCTATATGAAGCAATTAATCCTGCATGAGCTAAGAAATGTTTCAATTGTATTTTTTAAATTTACCCCTTAGACTATTTGATAGGCTGTTTTAAGAGGTGGTGTGATTTTCATAAATAACATTGTATTATTAAACTTTCATCCTTAAAAATGTCCTAAATCCTATTCAGATATATGCTTTCCTCCATATTGTTCTTTTTAAACAGCATATTGTTTCACTTTACTGCTTAAAATGTTTAACTGAAAAATTGTATATATCCAAAGTGTATAGTGCAAAGATTTAACACATGTGTAACGTGTACCTTATATATGAATTTCTCAAACTTAACATATCCATCATTGCTCACTTATCATATTTGCAAGTGGTAGTGATGATGACACTTAAAATCTGGTATCTTTTTAATTTGGGGAGAAACAGTGATTGAATCCAGTGCCTCATGAATATGCAGAGCATGTGCTCTACCCCTGGGTTATACCTCCAGCTCTTATTAAATTCTAAATAACCAATTTAGTGTTATTACTATGGTCTTTGGACACCATGCTGTTGATTAGATCCCCAGAAATTACTAATCTTATGACAGAAAGTTTGTTTCTTCCCAAGTTTCTTACCATTCAACCCTGGCAATCCTGGTTCTATACTTATTATTATTATGAGTTGTTCTTTCTTAGAGTTTTGTGTAAGTAAAATAATATAATCTTTTGTCTTTGTGCATCAGATTTATTTAGCAAAATATTCTTCAGGTTCTTCCACATTGTAACAAATGGCAGGATGTAAGGGTGTGTATATGCGCATATGTGTGTCCCTCATTTTTCTTTTTTTTTTTTTGG
>NW_012273443.1:0-1299 GCF_000151885.1 Dipodomys ordii
TACTTCACTTAATATAATTTTTTCCAAGTCTTTCCATTTCCTAACAAATGGGATGATGTCATTTTTTTCTGATGGAGGCATAGAATTCCATATATATATATATATATATATATATATATATATATATATGTATGTATGTATATATCACATTTTCTTGATCCATTTATCTACTGAGGGGCATCAGGGTTCCATATCTTAACCCTTAAGCCTTAGTATGGCCTTGTCTGTGATCCTTTGGGTAAATGCCCAAAAGTGGGATTGCTGAGTCATAGGGGAATTCTATGTGAAGTCTTTTGAGGAACCTCAATACTGCTTTCCAAAGTGGTTGAACAAGTTTACACTCCCACCAACAATGCAGTAGGGTTCCCTTCTGGCCACAGCCCCTCCAGCATCTGTTGTTATTAGAGATCTTGAATATAGCCATTCTAACTGGGGTAAGGTAGAATCTCAATGTTGTTTTGATTTGCATTTCTTTTATGGCTAGAGAGGTTGAGCATTTCTTCATGTGTTTATTGGCCATTCTTATTTCCTCTTCACAGAAGTTTCTCTGTAAGTCTTTAGCCTGCTTATGTATTGGGCACCTGTTTCTTTGAGGATTTGTTGTTGGGGGATTTAATATTTTGAGTTCCAGGTATATTTTAGATATGAGACCCTTGTCTGTTTGTATGGCTAGTGAAGATCTTCTCGCAACCTTTGGGCTATTTATCTTGCTAACTATGTACTTTGCCATGCAGAAGCTCTGCAACTTCATGCAGTCTCATTTGCCCAACCTTTCTTTGATTTGTTGTGTTTCTGGGTCTCTATAAAGAAAATTTCAGCTGGTGCCAAGGAGCCCTACAGTTTCTCCTATTCCTTCCTGTAATGTTTTCACGGTGTCTTCTTTGACCTCCGTCTTTGATCCATTTGGAGTTGATTCTGGTGCAGGGTGATATATAAGGATTGAGCTTTAGTTTTCTACACGTGATTAACCAATTTTGCCAGCACCATTTACTGAAGAAGCTGTCTTTCTTCCATTCTATTTTATTAGCTCCCTTATTGAAGATTAGGTGGCTAGAGGTCTGTGGGTTCATTTCTGGGTCTTCAGTTCTATTCCATTGGTTTTAAGGTCTGTTCTTGTGCCAGTACCAAGCTGTTTTGATTACTATGGCTTTAGAATAGAGCTTGAAATTTGGTATTGATATTCCTCCAGCACTGTTCTTTCTGTTGAGGATCGTTTTTGCTATTCGGGGTCTTTTATTGTTCCATATGAATTTTTGGATTGCCTCTTCTATGTCCTTGAAGAATGAGGTTGGAATATTG
>NW_012273444.1:0-945 GCF_000151885.1 Dipodomys ordii
CCCGCCCCCACCACACAGACCCTCCAATTCCTTCTTTCTTCTTTTAAATGGGCTCAGGTTGTAAACTTGGTGCTTTTGTTGTATTCACCATGGAGTTTGGTTTTGCTCAAAGGACATAGAACCCCAAAAGTCTTTATTGGGGGGTGGTTGAGGGGTAGATCAAGGAGCTTAAACTCAAGGCCTGGGGGCAGTCCCTGAGCTTTTGGGCTCAAGGCTAGCCCTCCACCCTTTGATCCGAAGCTCCACTTCCGGCTTTTTGGTGGTTTCCTGGAGATAAAGAGTTTTTACAGACTTTCCTGCCCGGGCTGGCTTTGAACCTCGATCCTCAGATCTCAGCCTCCCGAGTAGCTGTGATGACAGGTGTGAGCTACTCGGGAGGCTGAGATCTGAGGATCACCGTTCAAAGCCAGCCTGGGCAGGAAAGTCCATGAGACTCTAATCTCCAGTGAACCACCAGAAAACCAGAAGTGGAGCTGTGGCTCAAGTGGTAGAGCACCAGCTTTGAGAGGAAGAGCTCAGGGACAGCGCCCAGGCCCTGAGTTCAAGACCCAGGACGGGCACAAAAACAGAATGAAGAAAAAGACATGGAGGGGTTGAGGGAGGGGGCTTACGCGGCGCATTTGTTTCTCTTCTGCAACTGTACTTAGGAGCCTCAGATCCTTGTGGCTTCACAGGGTGGGGGTGGGGCCAGGGCGGGAACATTCCAGGCTTTGGGCAGTGGGGCAGAGGCCAGACACGTTGCAAGATGGCCTGCTTCATCTCCAGATGAGAGGGAGGGGGAGGAGGAGGAAGGGGAGGTGGTGGTGGAGGAGGAGGAGCTAGAGGAGGAGGGGGGAGGAGGAAGAGGGAGGAGGTGGAGGAGGAAGTAGAAGAGAAGGAGAGGAGGAAGAACAGGAGAAGGAAGAGGAGGGAAGGAGGAGGAGGGGTGGAGGAAGGGAAGAGAGG
>NW_012273445.1:0-2015 GCF_000151885.1 Dipodomys ordii
AAGACTTGGAAAAAATTATATTAAGTGAAGTAAGCCAGGACCAAAGAAACATAGGCCCCATGGTTTCCCTTATTTGCAATAACTAGTATATGTCTGAGACAAGCTGAAAAGGTCAGATAAGTTGATATTAGGTGAAATGAACCCCAAGATAAGTATTCAAATGTTTTTTCTTTCATGTGATTATTTCTAACATATTTATAAGATGATTTTTTTTGTTGCTTTGTTATGTCCCTCTCCCATGGTATAACCCCTGTTTTCACTGTATTTGATGTTGGTATAATTTGTGGAGTGGAAGGGAAAAAACAAATAGTTTAAATAGGGATACAGGTGGACCCATTGCAACAACGAGATGTACAAGTCGTTATGTCGAAAAATGAACTTTACAACTTTGGTGAGAAGGGGGGTATAGGGAGATATATGGGGGTTGTGGGGAGATAGGAAGGGATGGGAAGGGGAAACAAAGGAGGAGACAACAATGCTTGATAAGAAATGTACTCATCTTGCCCAGTAATGTAACTCCTCTGTATGGTATTTTCACAATTAAAAAAAAAAGCCTTTGATATAAGAGCTAAAAAAAAAAAAGGGAGAGGAAGAACAAAAGAGACTAAAATCGTGAATGTGATCAAAGTACAGAATATACACAAAATATACAGAATATGCAGAATAATGAAATCTGGAATTTTGTATAATTAAACATACACTATAGTATTTTTAGTGTTAAAACGTTATTACACAGATAAAGGCAGAATATGACAATGACCAAAATAAAAATAATCTTAAAAGACTGGACACCAGTGGCTCATGCCTGCAATCCTAGCTACTAAGGAGGCAAAAAATTTAAGGATCATTGTTTGAAGCTAGCCTGGCAGGAAAGTCTGTGAGACTCTCATCTCCAATAAACTACTCAAAAAAATCCAGACGTGGCACTGTGGCTCAAGTGGTAGAGCACTAGCCTTGAGCAAAAGAAGCAGGCCCTGAGTGCAAGCCCCAGGACCGGCAACAAAAGGTCTTAAAAGACAAATATGATATGAAAAATACACTTTTTTGTTTGTGTGAGTTAAGTCTTTAGGAAGACAGACTCTGAGGAACTAAGAGTCTGTCAGGCAGCAAGTGAAACTTATATTTGTTATCAGGGAAAATGTAGAAATGTCATAATGAAAAAACACAATGGGCTAAGGAGCAATCTCAGAGTGGCCTACTTTTTAGTCTAACATTTACTCAGGATGTGTTTATTAGGGCCTGAGGAGCTGAAGCTCACTATAGTGGCAAGATAGTCTTGAAACACTTGGTGAAAGATGTATTTCCTCCATAGGATCAAGGCCTGCACAATCTTAAAGCCAAGAAAATGGCAAAACTACAAGAACAATGCTTGATAAGAAATGTACTCAGTACCTTGCCCATGTAATTGTAACCCCTCTGTACAGTATTTTCACAATAAAAAAAAAAACTACAAGAACAATCCTGGCATTTGTAGAGAGACTGTCTCTCACCTCAGCAGACTTTCAGGTTAGACAAGACAGGACTTTTCTGGAAATATATACTTGACAACATTTAAGAAAAGGGAAAAGAATACCTACTTTAAAACTGCAAAGAATCAATGGACTCTTATTTAGTGAAAAATCTTCCCATAGACTAAAAACCTTTAAAAACAAATTTGATCTCTAAATGTATTTCCTGAATTCTAAGTCTTGTAATTAAAAGAAACAAGGAAACAAGCAATCAAATCCATCCCACACTGAAATGTGTGACACACCCCCTATTAACATAGTAACTTCCAACCCTTTAAATTTCATCGTGAACCTTGGAGTCAACTTTTGATATAATTGGTGACTTGTGGTTCTTAGCTCTGTTTGAAAAAAACCCAAAAACCTCCACTTTTTTTTTTTTTTGCAGGGAGGTCCGGTCATGGGGCCTGAACTCTGGGCCGGGGCACTGTCCCTCAGCTCTTCAGCTCAAGGCTAGCGCTCTACCACTTGAGCCACAGTGCCACTTCTGGCTTTTTTCTTTTTTGCTTA
>NW_012273446.1:0-1583 GCF_000151885.1 Dipodomys ordii
CATGGGGGAGGAACATACAAAGAAACAAAAAACCACATGGTACTAAAGTAAGCCAGGCCCAAAGAAACATAGGTCACATGGTTTCTCTTATTTGCAATAACTAGTATATGTCTGGGGCAAGCAGAAAAATTCAAAAGCTATGTACATATGACCAGATAAGATGATGTTAAGTGAAATGAACCCCAAGATAGGGACACAAGTGTTTTTTCTTTCTTTATTGTTTCTAATGAATTTATAATTCTAATGTATTTATAATTCTAATGTATTTATAATTTATAATTTATGGCTCCTAATCTTATTGCTCACTCTTCCATTGTGAGTGACCTGATTCCCTGGGTATTTATAATTTATAATTTATGGCTCCTAATCTTATTGCTCACTCTTCCATTGTGAGTGACCTGATTCCCTGGATTCCACAATCAAGATTCCTGATTACTCAGAAAGGACTTTTCTTCTGGGTCCTAATAGCCATTTCTAATCAAGAGAAATACCTGGCACCATCATTATTTGTCTTGTTTTTTAGCAATGGACTTTAGTTCAGTAAGCCTTCAAGGATGTTTCTTATATATCTTTGCATTTAGCAACCTAGTAAATGTTCAACAAATATTTGCTAAATAAAAGTGTAAAATAGCCTGCTGCAGGGAGTTCTTGTCTAAATCCTAGACTATGGATACTAGGGAAAGAATCTTGGTTTAAAGGAAGCTACCCTTGACTTCCTCCCTAATCTGAGGATTTTATCTCCAATTTATTTCAAATTAATCCATAAAACACACCAGAATGGGAGGCAAGGCTCAAGTGGTAGAGCATTACCCATCTGAGCAAAAAAACCAAGATAGATATTGAGGCTCTGAATCCCAGCTCTAATATTTGCACACACATGTGCATGCACATATGCACACACATACAAATTAATGTAAAGTGTTGTATAAAATTAAATATCTGAATTATCTACAATTCTTTCCTATGCTAATCTTAATATATCTCAAAATAAAACTATAGTTTAAAGGATATTCCTTGCACCTACATCAATAGATGAGGACAAGTAGTATTTCTCATCCTCTTTCCAAATTATAAAATCTCTAATTACATAATTTTATTCTATCTATTAATTTTTAACTAATTCTTAAAATATGCCACTATCTAGGAAAAGAATAGAGAATCAGCAGAGGAATTTTATGGTTTCCATATATGTCCTCCTTGTCTTCAATCAGCATTTGTATTTGGATATATTTTGGATCTCTCTAATTATTCAGTTATAGGTGTATCTAAATTGCTTACCTTGAGGGAAATTATTCATTTTAATGGACATAGCTAATTTCCATAATCTCATTAAACAAATTTTCTTTTGAAGGATAAAATTCATTTTTTTAAAAAAAGGGCATTACTTTCAATGTTTTAACAATGTATATGGATATATAGGTTGATCCATTGTAACAATGAGAAGTACAAGACACTGTTGAACATCAAACTTTACAATTTAGGTGTGGGGGGGGGAGGAGTGTAGTTGTGGAGGTGGGAGGGAAGGGATGGTAAGGGGAAAATAAAGGAGGAGGCAACAATGCTTGATAAGAAATGTACTCATT
>NW_012273447.1:0-4662 GCF_000151885.1 Dipodomys ordii
AAAAAGCCAGAAGTGGTGCTGTGGCTCAAGTGGTAGAGCGCTCGCCTTGCGCTAAAGAGCTGAGGGACAGCGCCCAGGCCCAGAGTTCAGGCCCCACGACCGGACCCAAAAAAAAAAAATTCAGTATAGCCTTGCCAGAAAGTCACTGCTCCATGACCTTTGTTGTACTTCCGGGTCGCTTTTGTACCCATGGAGAGCCTGTAGTTAAGCATGGCCCATCTTCTCCTGGCTGCCACATGGAACTACATGACTTTTTTCCCCCTCTCCATGGCTCACACACAGTTCAAGGCCATGATTGCAATTAAATTCATAGTTCTATTCTCCCCTGGGTCATCAGATAATACTGTGCGTGGGTTTCCTTATCTTTTATAAAGATGTCTATTTTTAACCTCTTAAGGATTTGTAAGCTTGATCTCAACAGCAGGAAGGACAGATTCTCAGAGAACTTTGCAGGCAGAGATTTCCTGTGCGCAGATTGGAAAAGCTTCCGGAAAGAGGTTGACTCACCCTTGAGATCCAGGCTTGATGTATTTGGTGAGAAGCTAGAAGATGGTTGTTCAGAACCATGAGGAGACGATATGACCTACAGCAGGGTTCTTCTACCTTAAGCCTCCATCAGATATCCTTACCTGGAAGGATTATTAAGAAGAAAGTGACTGCCGGGCATCAGTGGCTCATGCCTGTTGAGCTAGCTACTCAGGAGCTTGAGATCTGAGGATCATGGTTTGAAGCCAGCTGGGGCAGGAAAATCTATGCGACTCTTACCTCCAATTAACCACCAGAAAACCAAGTGGCTCAAGTGGCAGAGTGCCAGCCTTGAATGAAAAGGCTAAGGGACATCTCCCGCACCCGGAGTTCAAGCCCCAGCAACAACAGCAACATGCAAAACTCCCTTCCAGGAGCCAGGGCAGACCTACAACCTTGGCTTGGCCATGGTGATGCTCTTTGTGGAGTGAGGCAGTGGGATCAGGCAGAAAGGCAAAGATAGAATAAGAGTTGCTATGAGTGGACGTATCTGGTGGTGGTGACATTGTGTCTCCTGCCCAAGTGCTCAGGGTTTTGGCCCAGATGCCAACGTCCTGAGACATCTCCCCTGCCCATTCTTAAAGAGCAGTGTCCACTTCTCTGTACACGGAACGCCCTTTCCCCATTGCTGCATCAAATCTATTCTACTATTTTTCTTACTTGATTACTTCTGATTCTTTGGGTGCTGAGCCTCAGGAAGACATGTTGGTCTCTTGTTTATCCCAATGCCTAGAATAATACTTGACACCAAAGAGCCCTTGATGTATAAGTAGTCATTGAGTGAATGAACACCAGGAACCTGTTGTAGTATCTAGTAAATCTACTGTTTGCCTTACAAGACCTAAAATGTATTGGTTGCATGCAATTTTTCACCCTGCAGATAGTTTTTATGAGGAAGTTTAATTTTTCCTCAGTACCTGGGCTTGAACTCAGAACCTCAACGCTCACTGAGCTTGCTTGCTCATGGCTGGCCCAACCACACCAGACACACCTGTGTGGATTTTTTTTTTTTTGCCTAGTTAATTGGAGATGGAATCTTGTAGATTTTTCTGACTGGGCTGAATTTGAACCTTGATCCTTTAGGATTCAGCCTCCTGAGTAGCTAGGATTACAACCGTCAGGCACTGGTGCTTGGCTAATTAATCTAAACATTTAAGACAGAGCAGATGGACTTGTTTTGATTAGTCTGTATGAAGAGAATCACAGTTGAGAACCATTGGCATTTTGTTATTTCTTAAACATTTTTTATTGTTATGATAAAGGTGATGTCCAGAGGAGTTGCAGTTATATAAGTCAGGTAAGGCTCTTTCTTTCTTTCTATCTCTCTCTCTCTCTTTTTCTTTTGCCAGTCATGGGGCCAGAACTCTGGGCCTGGGCGCTGTCCCTCAGCTCTTCAGCTCAAGGCGAGTGCTCTACCACTTGAGCCACAGGACCACTTCCAGCTTTTTCTGCTTATGTGGTGCTAAGGAATCGAACTCAGGGCCTCATGCATGCGAGGCAAGCACTCTACCACTGAGCCACCTTCCCAGCCCAGGAGCACATTTCTTTATGGACAATGTCACCCCTTCCTTTGCTCTCTCCCATATTTCCGCCCCCCTCCCCCAGAACCATGGATATTTTATGTACAAACTTGGAGAGGTAATGTAGCAATTACCTTCCAGAAAGTGCAAAATGGTAATTAAAAAAAAAAGTTTACTTGTTTGCAATTCAGCAGATGGTTCTTGTATAGTCTTCAAATTATTTCTTGAAGTCATAAAGTCACAACAGCAGCAACAAAAACACCCCTGTAATGTATTTTTTCTCTACTTCCAGAAATAGAAGGAGCTAAAAGCGGTAACTCTCTTGGCCCGAGGTGGAGCTGGGGCTTCAAAAGCTGGACGAGGGTGTGGAGGACAGCATTGCTCTGTCCCTGTGAGTCTGAGCGGTCACTTTTGGCCTGATAATTTATAGCCCGATCTGCAGTGTGAAAGGCAGTTCCTCAGTGAAGCCTCAGGCATTGGGAGGTTAGGAGGCTCGGTTAGAATGTGCAAGATATGGTAGATGGCTTGGGGTCTCCACAAGCCACTGCAGGGCAGCCTGAATTCTGTTCCCCCAGTCCTTCCCCTGAGAGGGCTGCAAAACAAACAAACAAACAAACCAGGGATTAAAAAGGTGTTACAATAAATTCCCTGGCTGAATCCTCCTTCCCTGCAGAGACAAGGCTTAGAGCTGGCAAGAATCTGGGTCACTGACTGAGAATCCAAATAATTGGTGGGGATGAATGAAAGGAGGGACAGCCCCTGCTCTGGGTATGAACAGAATCCCTTTCTGTGTGTCTTTCATGATTTGGGCACATTAGGATGACAGCAGAGCCCGTGGGGGTGCGTGGTCAGATAAACCAGGGTACTGCAGATGTTCATTTTTACTTTGTGATTTAGGAAAGCCAGTGCGCGTGCGTGCAAGTGTGTGTACATCAGGTGTTTTGCTGTATGAATGGGGCGTAATTCCCCATCTCTCCAACAGGAAGCATGCTGCAATGATCTGTCCCTTTCAGTGTGGTGAGCATTGTGAACCCAGCAGTTAAAGGCTTATCGACTACTTTTTCCTCTAAAGCCAATAGATATTTCCTGAGTTCCTGTTGCTCTGGGTGGAGTGTGGCAGTGCAGACAGACCCTCAGCCTATGGTCTTTTCCCGCAGCCTGCCTAAGAAGTTTGCATCCTGACGATCATTAAGTCTCGTTGTCAGAGGTGCAGAAGGGGAAAGCAAAATGAGCCTGACTCAGGCTGACAACTGAAGTTAGCACTTTGGTGACCAATTCTCAATGGGCCAAGGAGATGACTGTCTATCAGAAGACAACAACGACAACAACAAAAGAACAACACTGGGCATTTGAGAAGTCTGACTGATATGGAAACCAGGTTTATTAGACCCTAGGCCCAAATCCAGGAATCCCCTTAGGACCACCCACTCATCCTTAAGATGCCAAGGAAAGAGACAGACACGGGTGAAGAGCAGAGAAAGGAGATTCATTCCACGGCAGCCATGGGAAGACAGCACTTAGGACATCTTTCAGGGGAGTCTTCAGGGACGCAGACATTGGTTTCAGGTTAAATAGGGAGGATTGAAGTGTGGAGGTGGCGGGGCGGGGCATGCAGCCATCAACAGGCCAGGTGTGGCTGGGACTCTTGGTTAGCTCAGGCTAGGGCAGAGTTTATATTCTCTGCCAACGAAATAACAAAGAGGGTGGGAAGTGTTTGAAGAGCACAGAGTAAGCTTATTTTTTACAAGGGAAAAGAGGGGCTGGGCAGGTGGCTCAGTGGTGGAGTGCTTGCCTCGCATGCATGAAGCCCTGGGTTCGATTCCTCAGCACCAGACACAGAAAAATCCAGAAGTGGCGCTGTGGCTCAAGTGGTAGAGCGCCAGCCTTGAGCAAAAGCAGCTCAGGGACAGCGCCCAGGCCCTGAGTTCAGCCCCCAGGACTGGCAGAATAAACAAACGGGAAAAGAAAGAGTGAAATGGAGACTCTCAAAAGAAAGGACCAACCCAGACTTACGATCTATCATCTCTTCCCAGTTCTCCAGCTTTGGAGGGAAAAGAAGGTGCGGATCTTTCGATGTGATTGGTTGAGCAGGGGCCACGTGTCAACAGAGGCCTTTCTGATTGGTTCCCTCTGCCAGGGATCCTCCCAGTTCTCCTCCCGCTTGGGGAGGGGGGGGCGGTGGAGAAAGGTGTCTTTCGATGTGATTGGCTGAGCGGTAACCACGTGTCAGCAGAGGCCTCCTATTGGCTCCTTCTGCCGGGGATGGGTACTTCCGCCTCCGGACTTCCGTTTTACAAAGCGCACGCGTACCGCCGGGCCTGACAGGAACCGGAAGCTTGGGAAGAGGCAAGGTGACTGACAGCCGGATGATTGACAGCCGGCTCGGGGCGGGCGCGGGGAGCGGCGCGGTGACTGACAGCCGGGTGATTGACAGCCGGCTCGGGGCGGGGGGCGGGGCCTGCGCAGGCCCAGGAAGCGGCCTCAGAGCCTGGGCTCCTTGGCTGACTGACAGCCGGGTGATTGACAGCCGGCTCAGAGCGGGCGAGAGGGGCGGGGCCTGCGCGGGCCCAGGAAGTGACCTCAGAGCCTGGGCTCCTTGGCTGACTGACAGCCGGGT
>NW_012273448.1:0-1683 GCF_000151885.1 Dipodomys ordii
CGGCTTTTTTCTTTTTGCTTATGTGGTGCTGAGGAATCGAACCCAGGGCCTCAGGCATGCAAGGCAAGCGCTCTACCACTGAGCCACCTTCCCAGCCCTACTGGATTTATTTTTAAGTGAGTTTGAACACTGAGAATTTCTGTTTTTTCTTATAGGTGAAATACTTCTTTATATGTGTATCCTACATGACCAAAACTTTGGGGAACCCTCAGTTACACTAAAAATTTAGAGAATCCAGGATTGGGTGTGGCTTAATGTTTATTGGCATGTTAGAGAATTTTCAAGTTCATTTTCAAAGCACACAAAGAGTAGATAATTCTTAAGCAATAGAAGAATGAAACAGTCTGAAACATTTAAAAAAGTTACTGGAAATCAGCGTTTGATGATTATGTTGTTGGGGTATGGTAATGTTAGACAAACATTTGGAAGATTTACTTTGAATTTATTGCTTATGAAATTAGGTTGGTATATAAAGCACTAAGTGCATATGTAGAGTTAATTTATTTTCAGATGTTAACAAAATGGAAATACTGTATGAATTAACTATAAAATGGACTTTTTTTCTTGTGCTAGAACTGGGATTTGAATTTAGGAGCTCAAACTCCCTTGCCTTTTTTGCTCATAGCAAATAACTCCTCTTGAGCTACCACCCCCATTTTTGTTGGTTAATTGATGATAAAATTGATGATAAAAATCTCTTGAATTTATCTGGAAGGCTAGCTTCAAACCATGATTCTCTGATTTCAGCCCTGAATAGTTAGAAGTAGAGCTATTTGGCCTACCAGTGCTGGGCCAGGTTTTTTGGTGCTAGTCCTGGGACTTGAGCTCTGGGCCTAGCCTTTGTCTCTGAGCTTTTGTGTTCAAGGCTGGCACTCTACAATGTGAGCCATAGTTCTGCTTCTCTCTTTTTGGTGGTTGATTGAAGATAAAGAATCTCGTTTTAGCTGGGTGCCTGTGGCTCATGCCTGTAATCCTAGCTACTCAGAAGGCTGACATCTAGGATCACAGTTCAAAGCCAGCCCTGGAAAGGAAAGGCAATGAGACTCTTATCTCCAATAAAAATACTAGAAAACCGGAAGTGGTGCTGTGGCTCAAGCAGTGGAGTGCTCTCGCCTTGAGCTGAAGAACGCCAGGACAGCACCCAAGCCCAGAGTTCAAGCCCCATGACCGACAAAAAAAAAAAAAAAATCTCGTTTTAAACTGTAATCCTCAGATCTCAGCCTCCTGAATAGCTAGGATTGCAGGTGTGAGCCCCTGGTGCCTAATCAAAATGTAATTTTTAAGGTGTTAAGTTAGTTTATGGAACAGTAGTCTGAAAGGGTAACATGAAACACAAGAAGGCCAATACATTTGAATTTTGTTCCAATTTTATAGGAATGGTGAAAGAATTTGGAAAAGTAATGTTGAAAGCAAATGCTAATTAAAATGGTAGAGCTTGTGCTTAGTTTACACCAGGCCCTCTATGTTCAATCTCTAGCACCAAAATTTTTTTTAAGATGTCTTTTTTAGAATTAAAAAAAAATCTTAGGTGGACCCATTTCAACAATGAGATGTACAAGACGTTATGTCGAAAAACGAACTTTACAACTTTGGTGGGGTGGGGATGTGGGGAGGTGGGAAGGGATGGGAAGGGGAAACAGAGGAGGAGGCAACAGGGGCTGGGAAGCTGGCTCAGTGGTAGAG
>NW_012273449.1:0-3225 GCF_000151885.1 Dipodomys ordii
GAGAGTGCCGGCCAAGCAAATCCTATTGGAACTCAGGGGCTTGCATTTGCTTGTCTACTCTATGAACACAAAAAACAGAAATGGCAATGTGATTGCCTAGAGTCATAAAATTTACAATGAAAAGGAAACTGAGATTCCATCTGAGGGGAAAAGACTCTCTGCCCACACTTCTAGCTCTAGCCCGTGTCACTCAAGGTCTACTTAAATGAATTCTTGAGCCTCATCTCAGTCCTACAGACACATAATCTGCACTTTACCATGGTTTCCAGGTTGGAAGCATATCTTCTTCTCATGTGGATAGTCCTGAGCACTGTATGGTTAAGATTCAGCATCTAAGTTAGGGGGTGTACGTTTCTAGGTCAGGAAGAGGCTGGGGATGGCTGGAAGGAACACCTTGGAAGAAATGTCAAACAGTGATTCTCTCCTGTGACCAAAATGTATACAAACCAATGGGGATAAAGTGAGATTACATGCAAGGCCAAACTATTCCTCCTGAATCTACTTTATCTACCTCTACCTACCACTTTATCAGAATGGTTAAGGATCTAAAGTCTTAGAAGGAGACAGGTTACAGCAGACCATTGTCTGATTTCTTTTTGTTTGTTTGGTTGGTTGGGTTTTTTTTTCTTTTTTGTTTTTGTCGGGCGTGGGGCTTGAACTCTGGACTTGGGCACTTGTGCTCTTCAGCTCAAGGCAAGCACTCTGCCACTTAAGCCACAGAGCCACTTCTGGTTTTCTAGTGATTTATTGGAGATAAGAGTCTCACGGACTTTTCTGCCTGGGCTAGCTTTGAACCACCGTCCTCAGATCTCAGCCTCCTCAGTAGCTAGGATTACAGGCATGAGCCACCAGCGCCCGGCTCCCATTGTCCAATTTCTGTGCTGGTACAATTCATGGAAGCTCAGGTAGCATATAGTCTTGGATATGAGATTAATTTGTAAAATTACAATACCAAAAATCTTCTGGAATGGAGTGGATGAGCATTCTGTGGCAGCCTTCATGAGATTGGGTGTTTCCTACATCGAAGCAAGAGAGTTCCAGAAATACTGAAACCTAATTCAGTACTGGAATCCATGGTGGAAATCTCCTCTTAACGAAGGAGGCACTAATAGGAGGAAAATTGTTTAACAGAGCAAGGAAGAACAATACCTGAATGGTGCTTGTTAACAATTCCCCAGAAGTAGAATACTGTACTGGGCAGATGTTAGCATTCAAGAGATCTGAATATACCAGAAGTCATTCTGGGAGATTTTGCAGGGCTTTAATTAGTATCCCTTGTCCTCATATCTATCATGTCCTGACAGCCATGAACTTGGAAATGACACCCTGGGAAGCAAGCATGAATGTTACAACCAGGCACACTTCTTTTTGTGAGTGTGTATACTAGTCCTGGGACTTGCACTTAGACCCTAGGCGCTGACCCTTAACTTTTTGCTCAAGGCTAGCACTCAACCACTTGAGCCACACCTTCATATCTGGTTTTTTGGTGGTTAAATAGAGAAAAGAGTCTCACAGACTTTCCTGCCAGGGCTGACATCAAACTGTGATCCTTAGATCTCAGCCTCTTGAGTAGCGAGGTTTACAGGAATGAGCCACTGGTGCCCAGCTACAGGAATACTTCTTGTCATCAATTAACAGCAAGGCTATTTTGGGATTCACAGTGGGGCATTTTGTGATTTGAGTACTTTGAGACTACAGTAATAACATATCTAAAGTTTATCTTCTCCAGCTGGGAAGGTGGCTCAGTGGTAGAGTGCTTGCCTTGCATGCATGAGGCCCTGGGTCCAATTCCTCAGCACCACATAAGCAGAAGAAGCCGGAAGTGGCACTGTGGCGCAAGTTGTAGAGCACTAGCCTTGAGCTGAAGAGCTGAGGAACAGTGCCCAGGCCCAGAGTTCAGGCCCCATGACCGACAAAAAAAAATGACACATAAGTTTATCCTCTCCATCTTGATTATTCTGAGGACCTTGATTTTGAAACTTCCCCCAAATGACAGAGTGGACCCACATGTGGTAAGCTGGTCTCCTTGCTTGATATGACACCATAACTTCAGTGTCTTTTCAGTAGCTATGTCCTTTCCATGACTTTCTTAAAATGTAATTACATGATCACCTATCCCAGGAAGGATGCTCACTCATGCCATGCTTAGCTTAAGCAGATTTGACTGAGATAACAAGGACTTGAAGTTTTTTCCACCCAGCAGGTAGAATTTAGTGTCATTGTTTACTGACATTTGCTTAATGGGAGATCCTGTTTAATGTGACCCAGTCATCAGCTGTCCCTGCCCCAACCTGTGGACAGTGGCTGTGAATGTCCTTCTCATTTTCTAGACAGTCCTTAAAATTTGTGCTCGGGTCAGAACTCATGCCTCCAGACATTCAAGTCCAAATGCTGAACACCCCATTAGAAGGCTAGGACTCAGTTTCCAATCACCAATGTTCTAGATGGTTCTATTCTACCTGTATTCAGTTAACTGAACTGCTCATGATGATAGGCATAGTCTCCTATCTACCACGGGGACCTGTCAGTATCAGCCTACCCTCACTAAGGATGCTGTACACTTGGACACTCGTGGGTAGCTTCCTCTACCTTGACAACATCATCAACCCTCAGGGCTCTTCTAAATGATTTTCCTACACTGATTGGAAGAATATTACTTAGGCCTGGCTCTTCATCTTCCAACATGGCTAAAGATGCTGCTCGTTCTATGGCTGGTCTCTAAACTCTTTCAGTTTAGCTGATCCCAAAGAGCAAACAGAATGAGAGAACTGAAACATATAGTATGGACAACTTCCTGCAAGAAAGTTTGGCACACGTCATGAAAATGAATTAGGCAAGGGGTATACAGGAGGACATCCCAACAGAGGAAGTGAGGTAACACTGGCAGGGACTGCACAATCACCAAGTTCAGCAGGAAATGGGCAGATTAGTAGGTGGGTGGGCATTGTTTAGGAGATAGCAGTGAAACATTCACTGGGAGCTAGGACCCTCTCCCCATGTGAAGGAGCACAGGGGTGGGGGAGGGGTGCCCCCCCTGCTTCTGCTCTGGAGTCTCAGCCACCAACATTTCTATTCAGCTTGATAAAAGAGAATTAAAGCCAAAGTAGAGATTTCAACCTTCAAATCATTACTGAACTACTATGGAAATGGAAAACAAGCAATGTATGTTAAAATGATTTTCTTGGGCTTGGAAGGTGGCTCAGTGGTAGAGCACTTGCCTTGCAT
>NW_012273450.1:0-1136 GCF_000151885.1 Dipodomys ordii
GGAGGGAGGAAGGGAGGGAGGGAGGAAGGGAGGGAGGGAGGGAGGAAGGGAGGGAGGGAGGAAGGGAGGGAGGAAGGTATTCTACACTTAAACATTTCAAGGGGAATTATCTAGGTAATTCAAAAAGTAGTTTGTCTTAATAATAATAGGTAATAGATTAATTTGGCTTCAATTAACCAAGAATGAGACATTTGAATATGGGAGCACATTATAACAAAATATAGTATATCTTATCGATGCATATAATCTGTATGATGCCATAACTTCGAATTGGTTTTAAGAGTTAAATTTTGTAGAACTTTGAACATTTGAAAAGCTTTGAACAAAGTATCTTAATTTCTTAAATGGATTTAAAATTTTTCTGTATAAAAACTCAAATACATATACATATATGTATAACATATATGCATAACATGTTGTACATGTAATCCTATATATTAGCATACACACATACAAAATAACAGAATAGCATCGTGATCACCATGTATCATTCACTAATTGAGGACTCACCATCAATCCTGTCAACGCTACTCCTACCAGCAATCCATTCCTACATATTTTGTAAATACTTCATTTGTAGATTTCAGTATACATCTCTCAAGAATAAACATTTTAAATGGAACATTTGAAAATGTTTTAATATCACCATTATCACAAGATTCAAATATTAAGTTTGTAATTTTAAAATATCTAGTTTGTGAATCCAATAATAAAACTTTTTTTTTTAAATTTTAATCAAGAGTAACTCAAGGTCTATCTGTGGATATTGACTGGATAGTATTCTTAAGCCTCTTTCAAAAATTATCTTATACTCTCTTTATCCTGTTGAAGAAATTGAGTATCTTGCCTTCATGCTCAATAATGAGGATAAGGACCTGCTTTAGCAGCAAATTCTAATAAACTAAGTAAAATAGAATCTATCCAAAAATTAATTTGTTTTCCTGATGCCACCAGATCCAGTTTCTCTGATACATCGTTATATCCTGAACTTTTTTTTTTTTTTAAAGTCTGGTCGTGGGGCCTGAACTCTGGGCTTGAGCACTGTCCCTCAGCTTTTCAGCTCAAGGCTAGCACTCTACCACTTGAGCCACAGCACCACTTCCGGCTTTTTTCTTTTTGCTTATGTGGTGCTGAGG
>NW_012273451.1:0-3089 GCF_000151885.1 Dipodomys ordii
GCTGTTATGGTAGGAATAGCTACCATAAAATCTAGTTGAATATGAAGTAGCCAAGGAAAATAGTTTCCCTGGTGAAAAACATAGCCAAACTACTTTCCTTCCCGGGCTGGCTTCAAACTGCAACTCTCAGATCTCAGCCTTATGAGTAGCCACCAATACAGACAAGAGCCACCAGCCAATTGATGTTTCTTTGATGGTGGTGATTGTGCCAGACTTAGCAATTGAACTCAAGGACTAGGAGCTGTACTTGAGCTTTTGTACTCAAGGCTAGCACTCTACCACTTTGAACCAAAGTGCCATTTTCAGCTTTTTGCTAGTTAATTTGTGAGAAAGGGTTTCATGGACTTTCCTACCCTGGCGGCTTTGAACTGGGATCTTCAGATCTCAGCCTCTTGAGTAGCTAAGATTACAAGTGTGATACACTGGCACCCAGAAAAAAATTGCTGTATTTTTTAAGGAAAACAAATGAAAGATATAAAATATCTAGTTAATATGTGGATGCTTTACATTTTCAGCCACTTTTTGGCTTATCTTAGTTATCAAAATATATTAGCATGTCTCCATAATCTCAATTTGCCATTTCTTAGCTGTTGGTTCTAGGAGTAACAGTCACCATGATATGTCTATATGACTCAATAGAATCATTTATCCAGAAATATTTCTGGAAATTTAGGTAAAAGGAATTTCCATTAGACTGCATAGGGAATGGCAGGATATATAATGGTCTCCTCATAAGATCTTGAAATAAGGGGGAGGGAAATATCAGGGAAATTTCCCTTATCTTTGAAAATACAGATATAAATCTTTAATGTGTTCTTGTATAATACTTTGCAAAATTGAAGTACTTGTCTTGAAATAAAAATTGTGAGATGGAAAAAAATTATATGTATCTGTATTGGTGCCATCACTTTGGCTAGTGGAATATTGAAACTACCTTGAAAAGACAATTTTATTTTTGCTGTTATTTGATCCATGTATTTTCACTTGGATGAGTATATTGGATTATCTCAGGCCAAGCTATAGACTACAGTCAGCCATATTTTGAGTGTGTGTGTGTGTGTGTGTGTGTGTGTGTGTGTGTGTGATTTTATTCTGCCCTAGGAAAACTTTTGTATGTATGCATATTATCCTTGTCCTAGACCAAGCCAAAAAATTGAAACTACCTTGGTGAGTATTTACCCTGGTGAGATTATAGAAGAGGAATATGAAGCATAAATGTAAAATGGATTTCCTGCAGGAAGCAATGGAAGGCCACAGGGGCTGTCAGAAATACATTTTATTCATCCTGAGTTAAGTCAAGGTTCATCCACCAGGAAAAATGGCTAAGCCATGAGAGACATTTCATATACCACTAGATACAATCTCAGGGAAAGTACATTGCCTCTATGTGGATTATATTTAAAGGAAAAAAATATCAGTTACCCAGTTGGTAAACTAACATGCAATGCAAAGGAAAATAACAACTTGTGAAAACATAGTAGCATAATATAGATATAGAGATGATTGAAAATGCATTTTACTAATTACAGACATTGTGAATGGGTTCAGACCCTGCTCGGTGATTCTAGCTGAGGGATTTTAGATTTTATGTGTTATTTCCCATATATTAGACCCTATTTCCTTGGGTATAAAACAAAGCTTGTTGTACATTTCTCCTAGGATTGAATTAATGTACTGTACGTTAGGTGTTTTGTGCAAATATGTTGCATTTATCACTTCAATGATAGTCACTGTGTATAGACCCTTATGCTAACAGGGCATGGCTGGTAGGTGTTTATATGAACTTGAAGAGATGTTTGGAATTCATAAAAACTCAGTGGACAAACGGATGTAGGAAAAACTTGAGGAAATATATTAACTGAATTTTTTAGACCCAGAGAAACAAAATTTTCATGGTTCCCTCCATTTGTGGTAGCTAGAATGTTCCTATAAGTCTATCAGTACACATGTTGAATGGTATGCAAGTGAACTGTGGTAGACTCTATGGAGATCTCAAATAATAAATTTCGTTAGAAAGAGAAAATCAAAGCCCAACAAAATAAGCACCAGGAAGACAGAGAGTGGGGGGAAAAGGAGATGACTGAATGGAGGGAGAGGGGAGGAAGAATACAGTCAAGACTCCATTATATATATATATATATATATATATGCATATATACATTATATATGCATATATATATACATATACTATGAAGTTACGAAAAGCAAGGGGTGAGTGGAAGAGGAGTGAAAATTTTGAAAGGGGTGACACTGCTCAAGATGCATTGTGTGCACAAACCACTTTGTTAAATGGAATCTACTCTACAATTATTTCCTACTAAATAATTATTTAAAGAATTTTTTAAAAATTCCACATCAAAGAAGTTGTAAAACAGTAATAACTCATTTTTCTATGAAATCTATCACATACTGCTTGCAATTGTGTGACAGTTAAAGATTTATAAAACACACATATACACATATTTGGCTCTCAAACTGTCCTTTCCACACTGGCTATAACATTTTAATTTCTGAATGAAAGTCTCTCTTCTTGTCTGTCTTTTTCTGTTTCTTTTGGCCTAGATTCTTTTTGTCTTTACTTAAACTCAATTTGCTAAGGATCTTCATTGCTTCTGATCCAAAATACTGTATTAATGTATCTAATACTGAAACTATGTGACCTAAAATTATCCAGGACACTATCATTTACCCCGTAATATTGCCTTTCTTATTACTGCATCAAAACTTTGTCAACTCTCCCTCATACTTACATGACATTCTCTTACTGACCACGAGAATGCTTTCTCCATACATGGCTAACTCATAGCATTTCTTCAGTAGTTCCATTAAAGTTCCCTTTGTCAAATAAACTGGTGTCTTTCCTACTTCAATGCCTTTATGTCTGATATTAAGAGGGTTACAGATTGTTCTGATCACAATGAAACATGTCAAAAAATCCCATTGCTATATTATTGTCTGAGGCTGGAATGAATGGCTTTGTCAAAGAAATTTATGTCCATTATAGCTACTGAACAGCCACTTTCATTTCAGCCAGATGAATGCTTCTATATAACTAATATATTATCCCTTATATTGAACCTAGTCTTTGA
>NW_012273452.1:0-1984 GCF_000151885.1 Dipodomys ordii
TTTTTTCTTTTTGCTTATGTGGTGCTGAGGAATCGAACCCAGGGCCTCAGGCATGCAAGGCAAGTGCTCTACCACTGAGCCACCTTCCCAGCCCCGGTGTGAAGCGTTTTGCGGCTACCTCGAATCTTTCATGGTTCCTGGTCCTGTGCTCTCAAAGGGAGGGGCCTTTTTTTACTCTCTTGCTCTTCTTCAAATAACTGTGTTAGAGGAAAAATTCTAGTGCATCAGTTTCAGTATTCTTCTTCTATTATAAGAGGGAGTTGAACTGAGGGTGCCTTTACTGAGCCCCTGGACTGTGTGAGTGAGCCTAGAAACTTGAGTCATTTGTGGCCTCTGCAGCTCCCAGGCTTGGGATAAATGTTGAAAGCACATTTGGCGGGAGGTGTTAAACACTTTCCAAGTTGAATGCTGAACATACACTACTACTACAGCCAGGAAAAAAATTAATTTCAGTCCAAAACAGAGTAGAAAGAGGGCATTTCTTCTCAAGTTTCTAGTTCCAGTTCTGAGTCAGATGTAAGGGGCTCAGGAAGGCACTCACCCATGGACTTTATTTAATAAGGAAGTATTGCTGCAGTGTTAAAAGAGCTACCTGTATTTTCTATACGGAGTCTGATCTGTCATGGCTGTCAAAGAGCTAAAGAAATGTGGACAGACACTTAAGGAAGGTGCTTTGTGCCTTGCAAGGAACATTCATCATGTGCAGGTCTCCTGCATCTTCATCATGCAAAGAGAAGGTACCAGGAGATCATATCCAGCTTTTGCTTTATGGTTAATACTTAATGTCTATGGATTTCTTTAATTTTCTGCCTCTTTTAACTACTTATATCATTTTAGCAGCATGAATGGATTTTCAGAAGAAGCCTGTTTTATAGATCTTAACAAGGTCTGTGTTGCCAAAGTCATTATTTTAAAGCCAGACCCAAAGAAACATAGGCTCCATGGTTTCCCTCATTGGTAATAATTAGTATATGTCTAGGATAGTCCTAGCAGAGGATCATAGTTGCTCAACAGCTATATGTATATGACCATATAAAATGATGGTAATTGAAATGAACTCCAAGATAAGGTAACAAGAGGTTTTTTTTTTTGTATTTTTTAAAATGTACTGTATGGAGTTATTTCTTTTTCTTTCATTAAAAAAATTTTTTTTAAATTATTTTTTGGGTCCGGTCATGGGGCCTGAATTCTGGGCTTGGGCGCTGTCCCTCAGCTCTTCAGCTCAAGGCCAGCGCTCTACCACTTGAGCCATAGCACCACTTCCGGCTTTTTTCTTATGTGGTGCTGAGGAATCAAACCCACGCCTCATGCATACAAGGCAAGCGCTCTACCACTGAGCCACCTTCCCAGCCCCTTTTCTTTCATTTTTTTCCTTCGATTTGTCTCCTTTGTCACTGTTTTTATTTTGGCACCCTGTGTCTTGTATATATGTTTTGTCTGACTTGGGGAAGGGAAGGGGAATAACAAAATGGTGACACAAAGGACTAAGGATGAACCAATGCATCAATGATATTCGCAAGACACTATGTTGGAAATGAACTTTATAACTTGGGAAGGAGGGGAGCTAGGGAGAGGGAAAGTGGGAGAAAATGAGGGAGGGGGAAACATTGACAAAAAATATGCTCATTTCCTTACTTGTGCAACTGTAACTCTTTGTATATCACATTTCAATACAATAAAGTTATTAAAGGTAAATTCAGGAAATTACAATGTGGGATTGTGTCTTCATTGTTCATGAGTGACAGGCTGGAAAGCTGCTGTATGGACAGATGCTTTTGTGTAGAAGTTGATACATGTGTGTAACTGATTTGGGCCACTCTTTTCTTTCATTCTTTAGTAAAATTTTTCCTTTCTTAAGAACTTTTTTTTTTTTTTTTTGGTCCGGTCGTAGGGCCTGAACTCTGGGCCTGGGCGCTGTCCCTCAGCTCTTCAGTTCAAGGCTAGCACTCTACCACTTGAGCCACAGCGCCACTTCCGGCTTTTT
>NW_012273453.1:0-3804 GCF_000151885.1 Dipodomys ordii
AGATAGATAGATAGATAGATAGATAGATAGATAGGCAGGCAAGCAGACAGGCAGACAGAAAGACAGACAGACAGACAGACAGACAGACAATATCTTTCCTTGTACTGATTTGTCATGGCCTAAACTCTGTAAAAATTAATAACTATGTGATCATGGAGAAGTCAGTTAGATGGGACTGTTTTAGGGCATCCTGGAACCCCTCTCACTTTATATGTTCCTTCAAAATTTCCCTTTAAAATGGAAGCCATATAACATTTCTATTTACAGCCAAGTTTTCTATAATATGGATAGTATGTATATGTAAAAATCTTTTTATTTAATAAATTATTGTTTTTACTTTTAGATCTACAACCTTTTCCCTGATCTCATTGGTTATGCACCAGGGAGTCATAAAACACTACTAAAAAATGTTGAGCATATAAAAAGTTATATTTTGGAGAGAGTAAAAGAACATGTGGAATCACTGGATGTTAACAATCCAAGAGACTTGATTGATTGTTTCCTGATTAAAATGAAACAGGTAAAATGTTAAAAATCACACAGTTTTCTGAAATCTTGAGCATTTTGTATCACGTTCAATAGTCAGTGTTACAAAAGCAATCAGGCCAACAGTGCTTGAAAAAATGTTACCATTTATGTAAATGAATCTACGCTAAGCATCTTGGGAAACAAAGTTAATTTGTTAAATAATTAGAATACATTTACTCTTTTGTTATATAAAAATAATCTAAATAAGAAGAAGCAGAATGAAATAGAAACAAGTGAAATGGAATCAGTTGCCATGCAAAGTATGTGTCATTTATATAAAGATGGGTATCATTATTATATACTGTATGGAAGAGAAGACCCCATTAGGATGGACTTCCTGCATGTTCTGTAAATCAGAATTGGCTTTGAAGAAATAATTTTGGAATGATCTTTAATTGATCATGGTTTATTACCCTTAAACATTTTTCCATTGTAATATTTAAAATATATGTATTACAGTACTATTATGCTTTTCTTACGAACAAATAAATTATACATAGGCTCCTAATGTGGTATTTTATACATGTGTATAATGTATTTTAGTCAAATTCACCTCTTCTATTATGTTTACTAATCCCTCTTTAATCATTCTATGTATATTTTAGTGGGTTTTATAATGTTATTTTCACATAAACATATGATGACTATATTATATATGTAGTATAGTTGATTTCTTATTAGTTACTATGGGAATTACTATAGCAAATTTATGGCAGTTTAGTGTGAAATTGCAGCAAATTAACTTCTAACTGCACATTTAATCCTCCCTGCCCTCCAATTGCATCCTTCTTGGGTTGTTTTTGTTATGAATTACATCTCAAATATATTGGGTACCCATAGCATTTATCCATGATTATTGCCTCATGTATTTCCTTTAAAAATGTATATAAACTAAAAAGAGGTTGAATACAAAAATATAGCATTATTAACTCCTTTATGTATGGTTATATATAACAAGGATATGTATTTCTGGATATGGTGTTGATTTATTGTTCAATACATTAAAGTTGTATTTGAAAGCTGATTCCCCTTAGCACTTCTTGTATGGAAGATCTAGTCATAAGAGATTTTCTTCTCTTTGATTTGTCTTGAAAGTATTAATTTCTTCTGCATGATGGTAGGATACGAGATAAAATTAGTGTTTTAGTCCATGGAATCATTAGATTTTTATTCATTTAGGTTCTCATTAATTTTTTCACTATTTATACAACCCATATTATAATAGGTTATGTGACCTGCAACTATTAAATCTCTAAATTCATTTCAACAGATGGAAGTTTTAATATTGGTGTTTGAACACACTATCCTACAGTAATTTGTCCTTAAGACTTAAGAGTAATTGTAACTTTGATAATACCAAATTTGTATAACTTGATGAGCTTAGAACACATGAAGTTGATAGTGTAAAAGGAAATGACATTTCCTAGCAAGTTCAAATGTTGAGGGGTTCCATTTATTTTAATTTATTATATAATATTAAACACACTACCATTCATCTGGAGATTATAAAAGCATGATGGATTTAATGTTGGCCCAGCAATCAGTTAGAAAACGATGTATTCTGACCATATAATGATTTCCTCATTCAACATCTAAAATTGAAACTTTGTTGACAACTTGGTTTCGCACCATCTTCTCAGTCCTTGGCACTGTTTCATCCATCCTCTCTCCTTTGTGCCAATGACAAGTTACTGTGAACATTTTTTGTCTTCATGACTAATGTTTCTCATGCATTCCTAGTCGTTCCTCTGCAGGTTCCCTAGGCTGCCTGGCTTGGTGCTTCCCATCTGCTGACTCATCGTGTTTTGATGAACCCATTCTTACTCCTTGTGACTCCTAGGTTCTGCTCCTTTTAGCATTTTAATGCGCAAGATTGAGCATATGTAAACTTCTGATACAAGAAGTTAAATTGTGACTGGGACCTCATAACTGTAATGCTAGCTATTCAAGAGTTTGAGATCTGAGGATCAAGGTTTGAAGCCAGCTTGGGCACAAAAGTCCCTGAGACTCTTATTTCCAATTTAAACAGTAAATAGTTAGAAGTAGAGCTGAGATTCAAGTGGTATAGCAATACCCTTGAGAAAGAAAAATAAAAAAAAAAAGCTCAAAGCAACACCCAAGTTCAAGTTCAAGCCCCAGGACCAACAGCATCAATAACAACAAAAAAAGTTTAATTGCAGATTCTTGCTTCAGACTTATAACACATAGGTCCCCGATTTTCCTCCTTCTATTACTCAAGTTTCTGATCATTTAAAAATTAGAGAAAATTTGATTATTAGAGGCTTAAATGAGTGGTGAGTTTCATGACTTCAAATATAGTCATAGCACTATATCAGTTAGAGTAAGGACCGCACAGTAGCCCTGAAGCCTTAGGCTCAGCTAATCACCACCCCATATGTCATTGTGCATTTTTCTTATTCTTTTACTCTCCAACTTCATACCACTGTGAGATACTATGACTTCAATGTCATCACATGTGCTGGTAAATAATATAATTATATTAAATCTTAGGACGAGGAAAATCACAAGGAATCATCAGAATTTACTAATGAAAGTTTGACAATTGTTGCATCTGATTTATTTACTGCTGGGACAGAAACAACGAGCACAACACTGAGATACTCCCTGCTGCTCCTGCTGAAGCACCCCCATGTCACAGGTAGGAGCACAGAGGGAGACCTAGCTGAATCTTAGGAAAATATAAGAAAGATGCTGCTAGTGATTTGCATTGTCAGATATATCTCATAGCTCAGTACATAGTTCAGTACATTCCTTATTTCACAAATAAAGAGCTCATAAAGGACTTGGAGGCCTTCATATACTTTGGACACTATGACAGGTTTTGGGAGTTTTGGAGGGGGGGTCCGGTCGTGGGGCCTGAACTCTGGGCCTGGGCACTGTCCCTCAGCCACAGCACCACTTCCAGCTTTTTCTGCTTATGTGGTACTGAGGAATTGAATCCAGGGCCTCATGAATGCAAGGCAAACACTCTACCACTGAGCCACTTTCCCAGACTGTGCCCTGTTTATTTTTGAAATATACTCTTATTTCTATCCATGTCAACTACAGAAGCTAAACTATTTTTTTCAAAAAACACATCATTTTTCTAAACATTAAGAGAGATTGAAAATAATTTTATGGTAAATCAGCTCTTTTATCAGCAAAAATATTTCTTTTTTTTTTAATTTTATTTTATTTGTGAACATACTGTACAGAGGGGTTACAATTGCATGGGCAGGATAATGCGTACATTTCTTACCAAGCATTGCAGCCTCT
>NW_012273454.1:0-1309 GCF_000151885.1 Dipodomys ordii
TGTGTGTGTGTGTGTGTGTGTGTGTGTTCCTCCCCGAGCCAAAGTGACAGCCACTGCACCGGCCCTCGCTCACTGCTACATCCTGCTATACCTCAGCATGCAGACTCCAAGCAATGTCCAGCCAAGGGCGACTCTGCCATGACCCCAGTCCCAGTAACACACAGAGGCCGGTGACTCACACCTGTAATCCCAGCTACTCAGGAAGCTGAGATCTGGGGATTGAAGTTCAAAGCCTGCTCAGGAAGGATCAATCTATGAGACTTTTTTTTTTTTTTTTTGGTTAGTCTTGGGGCTTGAACTCAGGGCCTGGGAGCTGTCTCTGAGTTCCTTTGCTCAAGGCGAGCCCTCTACCACTTGAGCCACAGCTCCACTTCCAGTTTTCTGGTGGTTTATTGGAGATAAGAGTCTCACAGACTTTCCTGCTTGGGCTGGCTTTGAACTGCGATCCTCAGATCTCAGCCTCCGGAGTGGCTGGGATTACAGGCGTGAGCCACTGGTACCAGGCTGGGGAGAGAGGTTTCTACACTATACTTTGCTAGGACAAGCTCCATTCTAGCACCGGAAGAAGAGGGGGTGTGGTGGGGGCTTCTTTGAATACCCCTCCCCCCCAAAAAATGTAGCCGGCCTTGGAAACAAAAATGAAAACAAAGCCAAACAAACCAGCCTTTCCCAGAGAACTTCCTAATGTTGGGGGCCCAGAGGCCAGATAAAGGCCTCTAAACACAACCCTCCTAACCTCTGCCCAGCCTGGGCCCACCAAGGGCTGAAGACACACACCTACCCCACCCCAGCCCCAGGGCCAGGCGGCCCCAAGGGAGAGTGGGAAGGAGCCAGTGTAAATAATAGTGGATCTGGGTTGGCAGCTCAGCCTCGGCTAGTAGCCACAGAGCCCTGCAGACTCTCAATTCTCCGGTGAGGCAGGCAGAGTGGGGGACAGAGAGGAGAGCCAGGGATCAGGTCATCCAGTGACTTGGGGGTGGGGGGGTCAGCTGCCACAGCCAACAGATTCCTTTTTCCCAGGCCTTCATTCAAGAGCGCTCTGTGGGGGAGCAATCCTGGAGGGCTTCTTGGAGGAGGGGCCAGGCCTGGCTTATTTGGAGCAGAAGACTTTGAAGAAGCAGGTGTGGCTCACTGCCAAAGCACTTGCCTAGCAAGTGCAATGTCCTAACAAACAAACAAACAAAAAACCCCAAGGGACTGGGAAGATGGCTCAGCAGTAGAGCGCTTGCCTTGCATGCCTGAGGCCCTGGGTTCGATTCCTCAGCACCACATAAGCAAAAAGAAAAAAGCCGGAAGTGGCGCTGTGGCT
>NW_012273455.1:0-2307 GCF_000151885.1 Dipodomys ordii
CTTTTTTCTTTTTGCTTATGTGGTGCTGAGGATCGAACCCAGGGCCTCAGGCACGCAAGGCAAGCACTCTACCACTGAGCCACCTTCCCAGCCCCTGTACAGGAATTTTAATGGGAGCGGCCTCTCTGTTATACTTAGAACCGTGATTTGTGACATGTTAAAAGAATAGAGTATGGGATTGGAGGCATGGGTCAGTTTGTAGAATGCTAGCCAGTGAGGAAAAGTGTCAGGTACCAAGTTTGAGGTCCAGTCTCTGATTAAAAAAAAAAAAAGGCCAGTGTTTCTGTACTTTGTGTTTATGAATTCAATCTTCTGAGTGAAGTGGTTTCCATTGTATTAAAACAGCTGGACTACAAGAAGCAGTATGAAGCCAACAAGGCCTATTGGAAATGGACCCCTGACCGACCTGACTTCATCCAGGCTGCCAAGTCATCCCTGCAGCAAAGCGATGTAAGACAAGAGACCTGCACAGTGGTCCTCCGTAACCCCCGTGGTGGTGGTAGAAACATGAGCTTGTGTAAGATCCACAGGGAGGAGGGTAAAAGGCAAACTCAAGACCTAAGCTTGGCCGTTAAGGTCAATCTCCTCCTGGTGCACTAGACACTGGGGCCCAGAGTCCTGACTGAGACAGGAGAAAACCTGGACAAAGGCAGGCTAGGAGAGCCTGAGCCTGGCTCCTGAGTGGAAAGGAGGAACCCCACAGGTAGTGACAATGAAGGTACAAGAAGCCCCTCCTCCCTTACTCTGGGAACATAGTAGACTCCTCAAGAGAGCTCTTGGTTGGTTTAAGGCTTAATGAAATGCCCAGCTTCCTCCTGTGCCAGAAACCCACCCACCCCATCCCTCACCCGCCTCTTCCTCTGCCTTTCTTCCATCACAGTTTGAATATAAGTTGGACCGCGAGTTTCTCAAGGGCTGCAAGCTATCTGTCACGGATGATAAAGACATGGTTCTGGCCCTCAGGAATTCTTTAATAGAAAGTGATGTAAGTATCCATCCCTTCCTCGATACCTAACCTGACTCCATCTTCTGTGGCACAGGCCCCAGGGATACATGGGAAAGGACAGAGCTGCTCTGGAGGTGCTGACAATGGCCCTGCCCTGAGTAGAGACCAGAGATGCTTAGCTGAGTGGCTGCTATGCAAAGGCTGTTAACCCCAAGTGACAGTTCTTGGTTTATACCATGCCACCAGACAGTCCACACAGCACAAATGAGGATTCGGAAGGCCTGGCCTCATCACTTGTTTTCTGTGGGACCATACTCTTCCCACACTGCAGTTTTCCCATCTATGGAGGAGGAAAGTGGAACCTCAGAGCTGATGGAGAGTCCGTACTTGAGAATGACGAGAATTAAAGTCTTTCTGTACTAAGAAAGACCTATCATGAGACTTTGTTATAAAAATCTTGACTTGAAAGTGATAAGGGAAAAGACTGTTTAAGTATTTTCCAGAATATCCAAGCGTCAAATCTTCTCGTTGAGTTCAGTGTTGCCAGTTCATTAATGATACTTTGCTCCCAACTACATTTTTGGGGTTTTGAGTAAAGATGTACAGGATGCACAGAGAAGCTAAAGCAATGCTTCCTTCACCCCACAGCTGAAATACAAAGAGAAACACATCAAGGAAAGAGGAACTTGCCATGCTGTGCCTGATACTCCTCAGATCCTCCTGGCAAAGACTGTCAGCGGTCTGGTGTCCGAGGTAACGTTCCAGCACTCTATATGTTACGCTTCTGTCTTGGGCTGCAGCCCCAGGCAGACGGCTTAACAAGCTCTCTATGGATTCCCCCAGAACAAATACAAGGACTATGTCAAGAAGCACCTGGCCCAGGGCTCATACACAACACTGCCAGAGACCCGGGACACAGTTCATGTCAAGGCAGTGACCAAGCATGTCAGTGACGTAAGTGCCCAGCCCAGAGCTCTTAGTGGCAGTGTGCCACTTTACCGTATACCTGCCTTTCACTTGCAATTGCTCTCATTTATATAGCATCCCTCTACCCATTAATACATGCATGTAAACCCTACACTCTAGTCTAAAGATCTGATATTGCCTTTATAATTGTGGCCAATGTGGGTCTTATTATAGGACATTATCTAGCAATGTAAGATATAATAATGTTAAAAATGGGAGAGAACAGGGAAGATTAAGAATGGCCTCTTCGGGGCTGGGAAGGTGGCTCAGTGGTAGAGCGCATGCCTTGCATGCCAGAGGCCCTGGGTTCGATTCCTCAGCACCACATAAGCAAAAAGAAAAAAGCCGGAAGTGGCACTGTGGCTCAAGTGGTAGAGCACTAGCCTTGAGCTGAA
>NW_012273456.1:0-1770 GCF_000151885.1 Dipodomys ordii
GAGCCACAGCACCACTTCCGGCTTTTTTCTTTTTGCTTATGTGGTGCTGAGGAATCGAACCCAGGGCCTCAGGCATGCAAGGCAAGCGCTCTACCTCTGAGCCACTTTCCCAGCCCCAGAAAATGGGGTTTCTAGCCAGGAAGTATCCAGCTGAGATGAGAGATCCTCCTCTCATAGAGCATAGCAGTTTGGAGGGCCTATTCCAGTTGAGTGGTTTCTCCTAGCCTTTGAGATTTGGGGAAGGTGGAGAAAGAACTAGAACATACACTGAAGGGCGGGAGCCAAGATAGACCTGAGTGTGTGGCTGTGGGCACGAGACACACTTTTCCTTTCCTCACTATTTATTGGTTTTGTCAGTCCTGGGGCTTGAACTCATGGCTGGGCACTGTCCCTGAGCTGCTTTTGCTCAAGGCTAGCACTCTATCACTTGAGCCACAGTGCCACTTCTGGCCTTTTCTGTGTATGTGGTACTGAGGAATTGAAGGTAGAGCTTCATGCATGCTAGGCAAGCACTCTACCACTAAGCCACCTTCCCAGCCCCTCTTCATTATTTGAGCAGCGCACAGCGCCGTGTACTATAGCTGAGGAGAAATGGAGATGAACAAGCCTTGTCCATGATGAGTCAGTCTATTGAGAGACTCAAATGTAGGTTTGTGGGTGCTGCTTGACAAGGGTGGATGGGACTGCTCCGGGCACTGAGGAGCCAAGGGATGTTCATAGAGCTTGTATGGAAGTATAAATTGTTTGCCCGATCAAGAGCAGCCAAGGAACTGGGCTCTGGTAGCTCACGCCTGTAATCCTACTTAGGAAGGTGAGATCTGAGGATTGTGGTTCGAAGCCAGCAGAGGCAAAAAAAAGTCTTCATAAGACTTTTTTTTTTTTTTTGGTCAGTCATGAGGCTTGAACTCTGGGCCTGGGCACTGTCCTTCAGCTCTTCAGCTCAAGTTTTCTGGTAGCTTATAGGAGATAAGAGTTTCACAGATTTTCCTGCCCGGGCTGGCTTTGAGCTGTGATCCTCAAATCTCAGCTTCCTGAGTAGCTAGGATTACAGGAGTGAGCCACTGGTGTCCAGCCTCTCTTTTAAAAAATTTTTTTAAATTGTTGTTTTTGTATGTGTACTGGTCCTGGGGCTCGAGACCCCTTTCTCAACCCAAAGCTGGGCATACCTGCTGCTGTCTTACATGCATGGGAGGCTGATTTCAGGTGGATCAAAGGTCAGCTTGAACAATAAAATCTTAACAGATGGTGGGTATAGTGGTCCATGCCTATCATCCCAGCTGTAATAGAAAGGCTAAACTATGGGAATTATGGTCTAGGCACACGGCCAGGTAGGATGCAAGATTCTAACTAAAAAATAACCAATTCAAGAAAGGACTGGAGGGGGCGGGGGAGAGATGGGAAGGGAAGGGAAGGGGAAACAAAAGAGGAGGCAACAGTGCTTGATAAGAAATGTACTCATTACCTTGCCCATGTAATTGTAACCCCTCTGTATGGTATTTTCACAATAAAAAGAAAATTGGAAAAAGAAGAGAAAAATAAGGACTGGAAGCATACTTTAGTGGCAGAGTACCTGTCTAGCCAATATGAAGCTCCCAGTTCAAACTCTAGTACTTCCAAAATAAGCCACCAAACTACCCCTCAAAAAATGTTGTTCTAACCGAGCGCTGGTAGCTCACGCCTGTAATCCTAGCTACTTAGGAGGCTGAGATCTGAGGATCGCGGTTCAAAGCCAGCCCAGGCAGGAGAGACTGTGAGACTCCTATCTCCAAT
>NW_012273457.1:0-1299 GCF_000151885.1 Dipodomys ordii
ACTAATACCCCATTATTACTTCTAGTTGTATAGAATTTGCATTTTGGCATCCTTACTCATTAGATTTTATTTAATACATACAGGATAATATATGTAGGTGATGTGTTACAGCTTTAATTGTTCAAGAAAATATATGAGAAAAAACATCTAAACTTTTTGTGTGTGGAGGTCTTAATGCTGCATCTGTGTCTACTGGTAAAGTAACCATATCAAAGAATGAGTATAGAATTAGAAGCATCAATAATATTGATCAAAATTGTTAAAAATCCTAAAATCCCTAAGCAGCTTTATAGAGGAAAAATTAGAAACTTTGCTAGAAATGGACTGTGAACTTGAATAATTACATTGGAAAACCACTCAATTTTATATATTCAACATTCAGATAACCTACATCCAGAATTTTTTTTTTTTGATCAGTCATGGAGCTTGAACTCTGGGCTTGGGCGCTGTCCCTGCACTCTTCAGCTCAAGGTGAGCGCCCTACCACTTGAGCCACAGAGCCACTTCCAGTTTTCTAGTGGTTTATTGGAGATAAGAGTCTCACGGTCTTTCCTGCCCGTGCTGGCTTTGAACCATGATCCTCAGATCTCAGCCTCCTGAGTAGCTAGGATTATAGGCATGAGCCACCGGCGCCCAGCTACATGAAGAAATTTTATATCTATTATTATACTAAACAGAAGTGAAAACGTTTGTTTTCCTGTTGTGATTTTTCTATTAAAAGTAAAAGTAAAGTAGATAATTGCTTATTACTTAAAAATGAATTGTGTTAAACACCTGTCATAGATCAACACACACAAGAAAATAGAGTTTTTACTAAACACATTATTTCAGATCTTAGAAACATTAACTTGAGCATAATAAGCCAGAGTGCACAATCTCATTTATTTTAAAATTTTTGTCTATTAATAAAGCTAACATAGAGGACAGAATGTTGCTAACCTTTTCTTATAGTGACATGAGAAGGCTTTTCTTAATATTATTATACTTACTGTTATGAATGGATTACATTTTAAACAATGATCTGCACCTAACTCTGCTTATTCTCTATAATTTAAAATCGCATTGACATAAAATGGACATTTTTGTTGTGTTTAATAAATACTCATCAAAGTATGGATTTAATTTCACTAAGTAGTTTTCTGTTAATTTTATTCCTTGGCTAATAGTCTTAGATTAATGATTTGTTAGAAACAATATTTTTTCCTTTTTCAATTTTATTGTAAAGATGCTGTACAGAGGGGTTATGGTTACATGAGTAAGGCAATGACTACATGACTTGTCCATCACTGGAACCGCTTC
>NW_012273458.1:0-1917 GCF_000151885.1 Dipodomys ordii
GCTGGGGAATCGAACACAGGGCCTCATGCATGCAAGGCAAGTGTTCTACCACTGAGCCACCTTCCCAGCCCAGTTCCTGAGACTTGTTTCTTCATATGTTAAAAAAAAAAGGTGGGCTGGGAAGGTGGCTCAATGGTAGAGTGCTTGCCTTCCAATGCATGAGGCCCTGGGTTCGATTCCTCAGCACCACATAAGCAAAAAAAAAAGCCAGAAGTGGTGCTGTGGCTCAAGTGGTAGAGCGCTAGCCTTGAGCTGAAGAGCTGAGGGACAGCGTTCAGGCCCCACAACCGGACCCCCCCAAAAAAAGTGTGTGTGTGTGTGTGTCATGGTATATGGAATGTTCTAGGCCCTCGTTTATTTTGTGAGCCCCCTCATAGTACTAACTTTAGAGACTATCTTCAATTAACCACCAGAAAACCGGAAGTGGCGTTGTGGCTCAAGCGGTAGAGCATTCACCTTGAGCTGAAAAGCACAAGGACAGTGCTCAAGCCCAGAGTTCAAGCCCCACGACCGACAAAAAAAATCACTGAGGGTATAGCTTAGTTGCAGAGAGTGTGGCTTATTAGCATACTGATATTTATTGCTTCAAAAATAGGTCAGCCTGGCACTGATGGCTTATAACTGTAGCTACTCAGTCTAGAACTCCCACCTGTAATCCTGGTTAATAAGGCAAGTGTCTGCCCCACATGTGAATATGAGGTAGGAAGACTGGGAGATGAGTAAAACAAGCAGCTGCTGAAAATGGAGATGTAGCACTTGTGAGAAGGTGCATCATGTTCCCAGTCAAATCTCTCGCAGTGACGACTGCCATTGGGAGGAGAAGCTCATGGCTCACAGAAAATATGACAAATGCAGCTTGTCCACTGCCATTGAAAATTCTCAGGCATAACAGAAAATGAGCTATCAGATCTGTGTGGGGAAGAACATGTTTTCAAAGTTGAGAATTTGCTCTGAATTCCTCAGTTGTATGTGGTATTAAGTTTAAAAACAATGTAGTAAAGTGCTGGTGGCTCATGGCCTTTACAGTAATACTAGCCACTAAAGAGGGCAAGGTCTGAGGATCCTAGTTTGAAGCCATTTGCATCAGGAAAGTCAATGAGGCTTATCTCCAACTAACCATCAAAAAAAATCAAGGTGGGGGGCTGGGAAGGTGGCTCAGTGGTAGAGTGCCTGCCTTGCATGCATGAGGCCCTGGGTTCGATTCCTCAGCACCACATAAGCAAAAAGAAGCCGGAAGTGGCGCTGTGGCTCAAATGGTAGAGCTCTAGCCTTGAGCTGAAGAGCTGAGGGACAGTGCCCAGGCCCAGAGTACAGGCTCCACGACTGGAACCGCCCCCCCAAAAAAGTGGAACTGTTACTCAAATGGAGTACTAGCTGTGAGCAAAAAAAAAAAAAAAAAAAAGCCCAAGTTCAGTAATCAGGCCTTAGAACTGGTGTGCACAAAAAATTTTACTAGCATGGAAGTACCTGCGCAGCGAGGGTGATGGAAACAGTAAAAGGTCAGGCTGCTTCAAGCGGCCAGTGTTTGCTCACCAATGGAGAAACCCTGGGCTTCAAATGGCAGCCTCCTGTGTAGCTGTAATAGATGTGAGCTACTATTAAGTTTTGGGGGGGGGGGATTCTTGGGTCTGGACACTCCCTCAGCTCTTCAGTTCAGTGCTAGCGCTCTACCATTTGAGCCACAGCACCACTTCTGCCTTTTTGTTTATGTGGTGCTTAGGGCCTCATGCATGCAAGGCAGGCACTCTACCACTGAGCCACCTTCCTAGCCCCCGCTGTTAAGTTTTTAAGTGGAGGGGGGGGGGGGTGTCCGGTCGTGGGGCCTGAACTCGGCCTGGGCGCTGTCCCTCAGCTCTTCAGCTCAAGGCTAGCGCTCTACCGCTTGAGCCACAGCGCCACTTCCGGCTTTTTTCTTTT
>NW_012273459.1:0-1006 GCF_000151885.1 Dipodomys ordii
AAAAAAAAGAATCTCTTCATCATTGTGTACTTTTCTAGATGTTTCCTTGGGATAACCATTGTCAGCCATTTCTTTTATCTCCTTCCACTTAAAGGAAATTATTTCTGAGCACTGCCCTGCAACCTGCCATTCTCCTTATTATGTTAGTTTATAGCAATCTCTAATTCCTTTTCATGGCTGAGTAGTATCCTGTTCCTATGGCGTCAAACAGACTCCTGCTGTACAGTTAAGGTATTCTAACCATTTCCATTATAACCAATCCTTATTGTGGACATGGTGTAGTTTGCATATTTGTACAAGTATATGTGCCAGGGGTGGAAGTGCCAAGACTACCACGGGTGGTTTTATTTTTTATTTTTGCCATTCCCAGGGCTTGAACTCAGGGCTGAGGCACTGTCCCTAGCCTCTTTGTGCTCAAGGCTAATGCTCTCCCACTTGAGCTACAGTGCCACCTCAGCCTTTTCTGAATACTTTATTGGAGATAAGAGTCCCACAGAGGGATGGTAATGTGGCTCAGTGGTAGAGTGCTTACCTAGCATGTATGAAGCCCTGGGTTCAATTCCTCACTAACACATAAACAGAAAAAACCGGAAGTGGTGCTGTAACTCAAGTGGTAGAGAACTAGCCTTGAGTAGAAGCAGCTCAGGGACAGTGTCCCAGCCCTGAGTTCAAGCCCCAGGATGGGCAAAAAAAAGAATCTCATGGAATTTCCTGCCTGGGCTGGCTTCAAACTGAGGTCCTCAGATCTCAGCCTCTTGAGTAGCTCAGATTACAGGTGTAAGCAACTGGTGCCAGCTCATAGGTGGTTGTAGATTTTTAATAGAGACTGACAAGCTGCCTTTCATAGAAACTGTCAGTTTATGCTATGAAAGCACTCTAGACTGTTTTATTTTTGTCAATTAGAATCTCATAATTGTTTGAATTTGGATTATTAATGTTGGGTAAGGCTGTCAAACTCTTACAAAGATATATAAGAGGGGCTGGGAAGGTGGCTCAGTGGTAGAGC
>NW_012273460.1:0-2112 GCF_000151885.1 Dipodomys ordii
GCCACTTCCAGCTTTTTCTGCTTATGTGGTGCTGAGGAATTGAACCCAGGGCCTCATGCATGCAAGGCAAGCACTCTACCACTGAGCCACCTTCCCATCCCCACTTTTTTTTTTTTTTTAATACATGAAGTTATCTACCTTGTTGCTCACAAGAAAAGTTTTGGCATAGTTGAGGTGTGGATCCAACTGACTTTATTTTTGTCGGTCGTGGGGCTCAAACTCTGGGCTTGGGCGCTGTCCCTGTGCTCTTCAGCTCAAGGCGAGCATTCTACTGCTTGAGCCACAGTGCCACTTCTGGTTTTCTAGTGATTTATTGGAGATAAGAGTGTCACAGGCTTTTCTGCCTGGGCTGGCTTTGAACCGTGACCCTCAGATCTCAACCTCCTGAGTAGCTAAGATTATAGGCATGAGCCACCAGCACCAGGCTCCAACTGGCTGTTTTAATTCTCAAACATCAGTGCTATTATTCAGATTTGAGCAGGTGGAAGACTTTCCTTATTTTTTTTTTAATTGAAAGAAGTAAAAATGTCCCTACAATGGAAGCAATGGAAGAAATAATGTTACTAATGAAATTACTGAGCATTTGAGAGACGCTCAGAGTTTTGGAAGACTTGGATTTGTTACCATGGATATGACCACTTTGAGCATTTGAAGACCTGCTGGATAAGATTGGTGGTAATATTAGTGATTGTGAGATTTGTAAAACTTAAAGATAAAAAAAAAATTAGAAAATCCATGTACCAAAGTAAACTGATGTTTTGCTGATAACCACTTGTTACCGAGAACTCAGCACAACCATCTACCTCTGCATCTGATGAGAGAATTCATACAGGAAATGAAACATAAGGAAAGTAATTGTAATGTTGATTAGGGAAGAAATGCACTTTCAATAGACTGAAAGCATGTCATCTCTATGGTTAGAATGACAATGATTCTGTCCCAGGCACAGGTTTTTTCTGGAAGTATATGGAGCTTAGAGCTTGTCTAGGGACATGAGTCACTGCCTTTAGTAAACCTGGGCATGATTTGAGGATCTATTACTTTAGAACTATTCATTGACCCCCACCATAGGATGCAATGAAGCCATCATTAGTTCCTAGGCAGATAAGATATCCTCAGAGAACTCACCTTGTGACCACATGCTGATTGGAATGTTAATTACAATGTTTTGTTTTGTTGTTCTCAGTCACCATGCAATCTCATCCTCCATTTTAAAGTTTCCTTTGCATTTCTCCATCACTCCAGACTATTACCTAATCAGCCAACTCATGATATTACAAATATATGAATGGTTGTTTGAAAGACATGGGTTTTTTTAGAGACAGGGCTGGTTCAGTTGTCCAAGATAGTCTCCTGATTATTTTCCCTCAGATTACCTAGGAATATAAACACAGAGCAACTCACCCAGGAAAAGATGCACTTAAAATGTCAGACCAATATCTGTATTATTAGTGTACACCAGCTAACCAAGGGAAGAGTTCTTTATGACATTTCTGTGCTTGTATATATTGTATTCCTGTCAAGTCTCCCCTGATTCCCCCTTATCCCAGCTCCTCTCTTCCTAACACAAATTCAAGGTATTTCATTATTTTATCTCAATAGTTGCCAACAATCTATTTTGACAATATCAACCCTCTTTCCCTTCATTAGCCCAACTTCTGCACCCCACACCTTGCTAGTAGTACTCATTCCCCCAACAGAGCTCATCTCTCTCTTTCTTTCCTCTCCTCCAACCTTCACTGAGGGGCTTGATGTTATTTTCATAGACAGTTGCAGTGTACTTCAAAATTATTATCTTTCTTTTCCTCTATGCTCTATGTTTATCTATTTATCTAATTACATATATGTTCAATTCATGAATATGTATTTTAGCACATCAACATATTTTTATTGTAACAGTTTGCAAAGTTCATTCACATTGTTTTAGATTTAACACAGCCACTGACCAGCTTTTGATGTAAATAGCAGAGAAGAAATTCTAAAGACTATTTCAAAGACCCACATTTTTTTCATTAATAAGTTTTTTTATTGTGAAAATACTGTACAGAGGGGTTACAATTACATGAGCAAGGTAATGAGTACATTTCTTATCAAGCATTCTTGCCTCCTCCT
>NW_012273461.1:0-1431 GCF_000151885.1 Dipodomys ordii
GACCGACAAAAAAAAAAAAATATCAGAGCCGGCACAGCGGCTCACGCTGGAATCCTAGCTACTCAGGAGGTTGAGACCTGAGGATTGAGGTTTGAAGCCAGGGTAAAAAAGTCTGTGAGACTCTTATCTCCACTGAGCCACCAGAAAACCAGAAGTGGTGCTGTGGCTCAGTAGTAGAAAGCTAGCCTTGAGCAAAAGAGCTCAGGGACAGCTCCCAGGCCCCAAATTCAAGCCTCACGCCAACAAAAAAATAAAATGGAATAAAAAAATAAGTAACAAGCCAAAGCAATGAAGCAGAGAGAAATACGAATTTGAAAGCCAAACTTGATTTGCCATGTTGTGCTTAATTTTTGTGTGTGGGGGGGTCATAGGTGAAATCCAGGGCTTCCTGTGTACAGAGCAGGTTTGGAGGCTTCCCGTCAACCAACAGCCTGGCATAGTGGTAGGCACCTTTATCCCAGGACCCTTTCAGGGGGAAGTATAAATAGAAGGATCATGATCCAGGCCAGTCCAGGCCAAAAGCTAGACCCTCTGTGAAAAAGAACCAGAACAAAGAACGGGCTGGAGGCATGTCTCAAGTGGTCTAGCGCCTGCCTAGCAAGTCTACGCTGTGAGCTCCTACCCTGGCTTACCATTTTAGAAGTTGTCTCTGGCTCGCTGACTGCCCTGGGCTCTGTCAGCTGACAGAGACAGCTCCAGCTCCTGGCCTTCGGAGCCTCAGGGCAGGAGCCTCCATCCCAGGACTCCATTCCACCCCGGGGAAGAACGCAGAGGCCTGTAGCCAGGCGTCACTCTTTCTGCTCTCAGTTTACCCACCTACTCCACAGTCATTGCTGGCTTCCAGCTTCCTCTCTGAACTCCCTGTCAGATCTCAGAATGGCCAGAGCCACAAAGACTAATTCTGAGCTGACACATGACAACTAGTGGCTGTCTGTGTCTGGGTGGGTGCTGGGGTCACAGGAGACGGCACCACAGCTGCCGGGGTTCCCGGGGTTTGCAGCCGCCTCAGCTCAAGGGAAGGCCATGAGTCTGATGGTTACGCTGTGGTTATGGAGGAAATGCTCAGGTGTCAGGGACAATGGGCATCTTCTCCCCAGCTCACTCCCAAGTGGTTCAAAAAACAGAATAAGAGAATCAGGTGCCGGAGGCTCACACCTGTCATCCTAGCTACTCAGGAGGCTGAGATCTGAGGATCAAGGTTCAAAGCCAGCCCGGGCAGGACTCTTATCTCCAATAAACTACTCCGAAAAAGCTGGAAGTGGTGCTGTGGCTCAAGTGATAAAGTGCTAGCTTTGAGCACAAAGGGGCTCAGAGACAATGCCCAAGCCCAGAGTTCAAGCCCCAGGAGTGGTTAAAAAAAAAAAAGAAAAGAAAAGAAAAAAGAAAAGGATGGGCTGGGAAGGTGGCTCAGTGGTAGAGCGCTTGCCTTGC
>NW_012273462.1:0-1044 GCF_000151885.1 Dipodomys ordii
GCTACTCAGGAGGCTGAGATCTGAGGATCCCGGTTCAAAGCCAGCCCGGGCAGGAGAGACCATGAGACTCCTATCTCCAATAAACCACCAGAAAAGCGGAAGTGGCGCTGTAGCTCAAGTGGTAGAGCACTCGCCTTGAGCTGAAGAGTTGAGGGACAGCGCCCAGGCCCAGAGTTCAAGCCCCACGACCGACAAAAAAAAAAAAAATCAGGGACATTTGAAGATACTCGGGATCTTTCTGGTTGGCTCCAGATCCTTTGCTCTTATTTGTAGTTAGGTTGTCTCAGGGAGACCCAGCTTTTCATATGTCCACTGATAGAGCATTCCCTGTGCGTCAGTCCTTTCTAGTACCAATGTGTTCTCCCAGACCGACACACCGCAGAGTTGGTGCTACCAGAGAAAAGCTGGTGCGGGCAGTACTGCACGCAGTCTGTTTATCCCCAGCGGTGGCAGCTTCCACCCTATGTCCATTTCCTGTTTTCTGTCCACTTCCCTTGGCAGTGCTGCTAGCAAATCCTGTGGACGGGAACATTCTGGCATCTTTGTAGGCAGCTCTGCCCACCGCCTGGACACATCTGAAGATTCAGCGTTCATTGTGCTGGGCAGCTACACAGTCTTCTGAAGTCTTAGGGTCCTCCTCCTCCCTCCGCTTCCCTCCAAACCCAGATGTAGCCAATTCTCACACAGCCTAAGTGATGATAGTTGGCCCTTTGATAGTCTGCTTTTTTCTTAGTGTTTTTGTTTTTGTTAGTCATGGGGCTTGAACTCCCAGCCTGGGCACTGTCCCTCAGCTCTTCAGCTCAAGGCTAGCACTCTGCCACTTGAGCCACAGCACCACTTCTGGTTTTCTGGTGGTTAATTGCACATAAGAGTCTCACAGACATTCCTGCCCATGCTGGCTTTGAACCACCATACTCAGATCTCAGCTGCCTGAGAAGCTAGGATTACAGATGTGAGCCACCAGCGCCTGGCTCTTAGTAATGTTTTAAAATTATTTAACTGAAAGTTGGATTTCTTTCTGTTTTCTTTTTTTTTGGGGGGGGG
>NW_012273463.1:0-1348 GCF_000151885.1 Dipodomys ordii
GGAATCCTATGCCTCCATCAGAAAGAATGACATTGCCCCATTTGTTAGGAAATGGAAAGACTTGGAAAAAATTCTATTAAGTGAAGTAAGCCAGGCCCAAAGAGACATAGTTCCTATGGTTTCCCTTATTTGCAATAACTAGTATATGTCTGAGTCAAGCAGAAAAGGTCAGATAAGTTGATGTTAGTTGAAATGAACCCCAAGATAAGGACTCAAATGTTTTTTCTTTCTTGCTATTGTTTCTAACATATTTATAAGATATTTCTTTGTTACTCTGTATGTCCCTCCCCCACGATATAACCCCTGTTTTCACTGTATTTGATGTAGGTATAATTTGTGGAGGGGAAGGTGGACCCATTGCAACAGTGGGATGTACAAGATGTTACGTTGAAAAATGAACTTTACAACTTTGGTGTGGGGGTGAGAGGGTGGGGGGGTACGGGAGATGGGAAGGGATGGGAAGGGGAAACAAAGGAGGAGGCAACAATGATAAGAAATGTACTCATTACCTTGCCCATGTAATTGTAACCTCTCTGTATGGTATTTTCACAATAAAAAATAAAATGTGGTTGAGGTTGAAGGACAAGGTTCATCTTCTCTCCCTTTACCTGTGGTTGTCCAATTGCTATAGCACCTTTGTTGTAGATTGGGAGAAGAGCTTCACTAGCCAACAGACAAGGGCCTCCTATCTAGAACTCAAAAAATTAAATCCCCCAAAAACAAATCCTCAAAGAAACAACCGTCCTATTAATTAGTGGGCTAAAGACATAAAGAGAGACTTCTCTGAAGAGGAAATAAGAATGGCCAATAGACCCATAAAGAAATGCTCAACTTCGCTGGCCATACAAGAAATGCAAATCAAAACAACATTGAGATTGCACTTCACCTCAGTTAGAATGGCCATTATCAAGAAATCTAATTATAGATGCTGGAGGGTATGTGGCCAAAAGGGAGCACTGCTACACTGTTGGTGGGAGTGTGAACTTGTTCAACTACTCTGGAAAGCAGTATGGAGGTTCCTCAAAAGACTCCATGTCGAGTATGGAGGTTCCTCAAAAGACTCCACGTCGAGCTCCCCTATGACCCAGCAATGCCACTTCTGGGCATTTACCCAAATGACAAAGAAGGGTACAGCTACCAACATGACTATGTTCATTGCAACATTATTTACCATAGCTAAGATTTGGAACAAATCCATATGCCCCTCAGTAGATGAATGGATAAAGAAAATGTAAGCTGGTATTTATTTTTTATTATTGTGAAAATACTGTACAGAGGGGTTACAATTACATGGGCAAGATAATAAGTACACTTCTTACCATTATCTTATCTTTGTTTCCCCTTCCCA
>NW_012273464.1:0-1516 GCF_000151885.1 Dipodomys ordii
AAAAAAAAAAAAAGAAAAAGAAAAGAAAAATCTCGCCGGGCGCTGGTGGCTCATGCCTGTAACCCTAGCCACTCAGGAGGCTGAGATCTGAGGAGGCTGAAATCTGAGGATTGCAGTTCAAAGCCAGCCCAGGCAGGAAAGTCCATGAAACTCTTATCTCCAATAGAAACCACCAGAAAACTGGAAATGGTGCTGTAGCTCAAGGTAGAGCACTGGCCTTGAGATGAAGAGCTAAGGGAATAGCACTCAGGCCCAGAGTTCAAGCCCCATGACTGACCCCCCCCCCAAAAAAAATCTCAAGGAGGGTGCCCAAGCCCTGAGTTAAAACCCCAGGATCTATACTCAAAGAGCTACTTCTGCAGCAGCCACTAGGTATTTTTCCACTAGGACAGGAGGCATTTTCAACTAAATAGAAAAAACCCTAATTTCTTTGCAACTGAAAATGGTAACAGAAATTTTAGATAACTATGGCTCTTCAGAAACCTAAAAAGTGTCAGTAGAGATAAAAACAGAAGGCTGGGAAGGTGGCTCAGTGGTAGAGTGCTTGCCTTGTATGCATGAGGCCCTGGGTTCGATTCCTCAGCACCGCATAAAAAGCCGGAAGTGGCGCTGTGGCTCAAGTGGTAGAGCGCTAGCCTTGAACTGAAGAGCTGAGGGACAGCTCGCAGGCCCAGAGTTCAGGCCTCACAACTGACACCAAAAAAATAGAGATAAAAATAGAAGGATTTCTAAACATCACAAGGGAGACACAGAAAAAATATTGAACTCTGGGCAAACCTTTTCTCTCTTCCTTGGTGCTCAAATAAATGTTCAGGAATGAAAAGTATTTCAGGTGGCAGGGGTCCCGGGCAGGTGCCCGACAACTTTCAGCCTTGTGTTAGAATGATAATGTTAGATCCCATGATAATGTTAGAACAAGTCCCTTCCAGCTACCAAAGGCAAACACAGTGGTATGCCATGCCTGTGTTCAAACCACAGCGCCACTGTACAATTTTGGACAGCTCATCAGAAACCTGTTGCAGCTCTATTTCCAATATTTTTTAAAGAAGTGTGCCGTTATCTCAGTCTTTCTTCCTTTTTATTTTTTGCCAGCTCAGGGGTTTGAACCCCAGGTTTGGGCCTGGGTACTGTCCCCCGAGCTTCTTTAGCTCAAGGCTGGCCCTCTACCACTTGAGCCACAGTGCCTCTTCCAGTCTTTTCTATTTCTGTGGTACAGAGGAATCGAACCCAGGGCTTCATACATGCTAGGTAAGCACTCTACCACTAACCACATTCCCATTACAGTCTTTGTTCATTTTTAAGCCTGATTTCCTATCAGAGACAGCATCTCCTCCTTAACTCCCTCCACACTAAAGCTCTACCACACACCAGGCTGTTCCCTTAAGGTCATACTGAAACAAGAACGAAATGTCAGGCAGCATCACTTGAAACCTCCCTACGAAGAGGGTCAAACGTCCTCAATAACCCATTCATTTTTTTCTGGGTTCACAGCACCTAATCACCTGGGGTTTTTTTT
>NW_012273465.1:0-1441 GCF_000151885.1 Dipodomys ordii
CCCCCCCCCCCGCAAGATGAAAGGTTCAGCACTCCGGTTCATGTTGTAGAAACTTGTGGAAACCAGGTGGGATTTTCCATCCCCAGGAGGCCACTTCCCAGTTTCTCACTCTACCCCTAGAAGTACCATCCTTGTGACCTGCCTCATGGGGGTTGGTGGCCCAGAGTCGGTCTCTCTAGATCTCCTTTAGCAGCCTTCAGTGAAGAGATGGGGGTGAGTGGGGGTGAGGGAGAACCGCGAGCTGCCTGCCAGCCTCTAAACTGTCCTGTACGCTAGAGGAATATGTTCTGGCCACCCAGGGCTGGCTCTCACACTGGGGCTGGCACTTGTCCAGGAGGAGACAGGGGCAGCTAGAGGGGTGCTCAGTAATGAAGGCAATCCCTGGGAAGCCAGCCCCCCCTTGCTTTGGCCTGAGAGCCAGCAGCCCCGGGACCTCTGGCTTCCTGCGTGGCTTTCCCCCATAGCCTCAGTTTACCTGCCAGCTTGAAGGGACTCAGGGAGGAGGACAGGGCAGCATCTGCTCACCTGAAGAGCTCTATGACTATTTAAAGACAAACCCATGAAAACCAGCATGAATAGCTAATGCATTACATTATGCTTCAGAAAGCTGGGAACTGGTGCCTCGGGCCTGTAATTCTAGGTACTCAGGAGGCTGAGATTTGGGGATCGAGGGATGAAGCCAGTCCAGGTAGACAAAGCCATGGGATTCTTATCTCCATTTAATCAGCAGAAAGCGGAAAGTGGAGCTGTGGCTCAAGAGGTAGAATGTCAGGCTTGAGCAGAAAAAAAGCTAAGCAAGCACAAGGCCTGGAATTCACATGCAGTCTTAGCACACACATTTCAGAGATGTCGACCTTGTAAGCAGACACCTGATGTGCACGAAGCGTATCCTGTACACACACGCCATATCACAGGTATGATGTGTCCAGAGCAACCCCATGATGGTGCGCAGAGACTCGCCCAGGTGGCCTGGCTCTCGGATCTGAGTGCATGAGCCTGCACACTTCGGCCCCTAGCGTGGGTGTCACCTTTGGGGGCAGGTTAGTGTCCTGTCTCCAGGGGCGTTGGGGAAGCTGATGAGAGACAGAAAGAGGAAGTGGAGGCCCAGCAGGTGGAGAGGCCCAGCCGGCGTGGCCACAAGCGAGGTGGGCGCCGGGTCCCGGTGCGTTTTTCTCGCCCTCCCCAGTGCAGGGCGGGTGGAGGGGAAGCAGCGCCCGCGGGCGCCGGCCACGCCCCTTCGCCTGGACACGCCCCCTCCGTTTCCAGGACACGCCCCTTTCCCCGCCCCCCAGCCGACTCTGGACTCGCAGCTGCCTCGGGCTTTCGCTTTCAGTCACCGACGCGGGATCGGAGGCTGCGGAGCCTCGAGCCCGGGGACCCGGACCCGGACCCGGACCGGACCATGGCGCGCGCCGCCGCCGCCTGGGCCGTGCTGGCCGTC
>NW_012273466.1:0-2410 GCF_000151885.1 Dipodomys ordii
ACCAAAGGAGGAGGCTGCAATGCTTGGTAAGAAATGTACGCATTATCCTGCCCATGTAATTGTAACCCCTCTGTACAGTATGTTCACAAATAAAATAAAAAAAATGTAGATCCTCAAATGACATGAGTACATTATTAAAAATAGTAAAAATCAAAATAGTAAAGGATAAGTGCAGTTATTTAAATTTTTAGGGGGGTTATTTTAACTTTGTATGCTAGAGTATAAGAATATCTTCTCCAAACTTTGTGCTTATTTACTGGAAAACCTTAGGCAAGTGATTAACATTTTGGAAAGCACAATCATTATCTTTTTGGGTTTTATAAATGTTTTAATAGGTCTAGAAAGCTTTGAGAAGTGTGGAAGAAATTCTATGAGAATTTTAACGTATCTGGCATTTGCTATGTTTTTAGAGACTTGGCTCCCTGGATGAACCAGAAGTTCTTTCTAGTTTATCACCAGAATTTGCCAAGCTGAAACTAAGCCAATATTGATCACTCTACAACTACTTCGAGGTCAGCATTGACCCGTAAATAGTATAGCACTGAGAGGGAAAAAAAGAACTTTCTAAAAAAATATTAAAGTTAAGGAACAAGTTCACATTTCATTCAAAACATCTAATGCTTCTATAAGAAGGCTTGTAGGGAGTGCGTTACTTACCTTGACTCTTAGCTTGTCAGGGACGGTAACCGGGACTCGGGGTGCCTGCTCCTGCTCCTGTCGCCTTTGCCACCAAATCCACAGTCATCATGCGTGAGTGTATCTCCATCCACGTTGGCCAGGCTGGTGTCCAGATTGACAATGCCTGCTGGGAGCTCTACTGCCTGGAACACGGCATCCAGCCTGATGGCCAGATGCCAAGTGACAAGACCATTGGGGAGATGACTTCTTCAACACCTTCTTCAGTGAGACAGGCACTGGCAAGCATGTGCCCAGGGCAGTGCTTGTAGACCTGGAACCCATAGTCATTGATGAAGTTCGAACTGGCACCTACCGTCAACTTTTCCACCCTGAGCAGCTCATCACAGGCAAGGAAGATGCTGCCAATAACTATGCCCGTGGGCACTACACCATTGGCAAGGCGATCATTGACCTCGTCTTGGACCGGATCAGAAAGCTGGCTGACAGTGCACAGGTCTTCAGGGCTTCCTGGTCTTCCACAGCTTTGGTGGGGGAACTGGCTCTGGCTTCACCTCCCTGCTGATGGAGCGTCTCTCTGTGGACTATGGCAAGAAGTCCAAGCTGGAGTTCTCCATTTACCCCACCCCCCAGGTGTCCACAGCTGTAGTTGAGCCCTACAACTCTATCCACCCACACCACCCTGGAGCATTCTGATTGTGCCTTCATGGTGGACAATGAGGCCATCTATGACATCTGTCGTAGAAACCTCAATATTGAGCGCCCAACCTACACTAACCTGAACCGCCTTATTAGCCAGATTGTGTCTTCCATCACAGCTTCCCTGAGGTTTGATGGGGCCCTGAATGTTGACCTGACAGAATTCCAGACCAATCTGGTGCCTTATCCCCGCATCCACTTCCCCCTGGCCACATATGCCCCTGTCATCTCTGCTGAGAAAACCTACCATGAACAGCTTTCTGTAGCAGAGATCACCAATGCTTGCTTAGAGCCAGCCAACCAGATGGTGAAATGTGACCCTCGCCATGGTAAATACATGGCCTGCTGCCTGTTGTACCATGGTGATGTGGTTCCCAAAGATGTCAATGCTGCCATTGCTACCATCAAGACCAAGTGCAGCATCCAGTTTGTGGATTGGTGTCCCACTGGTTTCAAGGTTGGCATCAATTACCAGCCGCCCACTGTGGTTCCTGGTGGAGACCTGGCCAAGGTACAGCGCACTGTGTGCATACTGAGCAACACCACAGCCATTGCTGAGGCCTGGGCTCGCCTGGACCACAAGTTTGACCTGATGTATGCCCAGCGTGCCTTTGTCCACTGGTATGTGGGTGAGGGGATGGAGGAAGGAGAGTTTTCTGAGGCCCGTGAGGACATGGCTGCCCTAGAGAAGGATTATGAGGAGGTTGGTATGGATTCTGTTGAAGGAGAGGGTGAGGAAGAAGGAGAGGAGTACTAATCACTCATTCCTTTGACCCTGCAGCATGTCATGCTCCCAGAACTTCAGCTTCACCATTAGCTGGCAGTCACTAAAATGTTTCTGACTAGATTCTGTTCAACTGTGATCATGTCTGTCTTTTTCCATGTGTGAAAGGTTTTAATCCATTATGTCTCAAAAGTAAAGGCTTTAAGAAATTTTTAAAAAAAGAAGGCTTGTAGGAATGCTGGAGGGGATGCAGAGAAAGAGGAACTTTATTACACTGCTGGTGGGAATGTACACTTATACTTTGGAAGCAGTCTGGAGGGTCCTCAGAAAGCTAAATATTGACCTCCCTTA
>NW_012273467.1:0-2003 GCF_000151885.1 Dipodomys ordii
TGCTCTCCTTTCCCAGCCCTGCCCTGGGGGCTGCTCTCCCTTATCCCCAGCCAGCCCCAGTCTCAGATGTCAATCACAGCTCACACCAGGTCACACACAGGGACGGTGGCAGCCAATTATGGCGCTCAAGTTCAAAGGTCACACGGACAGGAGGAGCCAGGGGACTGGGGGCACGCACAGGGGGAAGGGGGGGGGGTCTCCCTCACGTCTGTCCACCCCTCCTGTCCACCTGAAACAGCAGCAGCCGTGCAGGGGAGAGGTTTTCCCCGGGCTGACAGCCCTACTCGGCCACCCGGGGCTCAGACCATCCAGAGGCAAATTCAGGGCTTGGAAGAGGCCATTCAAATGAATGCCTGTTCATTTCATGGTAATGCCTAATACCTGCAGCTATGTTTTATACACTCATTTGTGTGTGTGTGTGTGTTCGTATTGGGGCTCGAACGCAGGGCCCAGGCACTGTCTCTTAGCTTTTTCATTCAAGGCTGGTGCTCTACCACTTGAACCACATCTCCACTTTCGGCTTTTGGTGGTTCATGGGAGAGAAAGAGTGTCACCAACTTTCCTGCCCGGGCTGGCTTTCGACTGTGATTCCTCCGATCTCAGCCTCCTGAGTAGCTGGAATTACAGGCGTGAGCACCCGCGCCCGGCTTTGACATTTACTTTGGCGTTGTGGCCATCACGGAGACTGTGATATTCCCAACGGTGGTTGGCGGTGGCTTGAGTCTAGTATGCAGACTTAAAGGTTTGGGACTGCTTAAGAGCTTGTACTGTAGAGTCAGACTGGAGGTCCAAACCTGGAAACACTGCTGCACGGACAGGAGGAGCCGTAGTTCCTCTGTTATCAACTGTAGGCTAGATTTCCACCCTGTCCTACGCTCTAAAGCACAGTGCTCAGGGCACAGCAAGCTGTGGGTGATGAGTAGATGGATGAATGAGTAAATGAATGGATGGATGGCTGAATCAATGGATGACCTCAATGAATGGATGGATGATGAGAATTCTTTTATCTCAACCCTTTTCCTTCTGCCCGGGTCAAGGATCCTTCTAGACTTCAAGTCACAGTCAGGAATGAAATACTGGGGAGAGGTGAACATTCTCCGTCTACAGCACAGCCTCATGGGTAGACCAACCCCAGCCTGCCCGGATGTGAACCCTGAAGCCCTCTTAGACAGAGACTGAAGGAACACATGATAGTTGAGATTGGACTTTGGAAGCATGTGGGTCTCTCATTCACTCACCCGTCTCTCTACTCATTCATTCGTTCACTCATCCACCCACCCACCTATTTATCCATCCATTCAGTTACCCATCCATCCAATTCATTCATCATCTACCCAGCCACCCATCCATCCAATTCATTTATCATTCATCCATCCATCCATCCATGCATTTACTCATCTATCCACTCGTTTATTTGCTTGTCCATCTATCTATCCATTTATTGGCCCATCTATCCATCCATCTATCCAATCCTATTCATCATTCACCTAGCCATCCACCCATTTTTCCATCCACCCATTTAGCCATCCATCCATTTATCCATCCACCCACCTATCCATCCATTCATCCATCTATCCATCTGTAATCTATCCATCCATCCACCCATCTAACCATCTATCTATCCATCCATTTGCCCATCCATCCATTCATCTACCCACTCATTTACCCATCCACTCATCTATCCATCCATATACCCATCCATTCATTTATCCATCCATCCATCCATCTGCCCATCCATCCATTCATCTACCCATGCATTTACCCCTCCACCCAGCCATTCACTCATGAATTTACCCATCATCCATCCATTCATTGAGGTCATCCATTGATTCAGTCATCCATCCATTCATTTACTCATTCATCCATTCATTTACTCATCCATCCATTCATCCATCTACTCATCACCCACAGCTTGCTACGCCCTGAGCACTGTGTTTCAGAACCTAGGACAGGGTGGAAGTCTAGCCTACGCCCACCACCACCACCACCACCACCACCACCAC
>NW_012273468.1:0-1810 GCF_000151885.1 Dipodomys ordii
AGGGGTTACAATTACATGGGCAAGATAATGAGTACATTTCTTATCAAGCATTGTAGCCTCCTCCTTTGTTTCCCCTTCCCATCCCATCCTCCCTCAATCCCCCCACTCAACCATCCTCCGCCCCCCCACTAAAGTTGTAAACTTCATTTTTGACATATGACTTGTATATCTCATTGTTGCAATGGGTCCACCTGTATCCCTATTTAAACTATTTGTTTTTTCCCTTCCCCTCCACAAATTATAGCAATATCAAATACAGTGAAAGCAGGGGTTATACTGTGGGGGAGGGACATACAAAACAACAAAGAAATAATATTATAAATGTGTTAAAAAACAATCGCATGAAAGTAAAAAAACATTTGAATACATAACTTAGGGTTCATTTCCCTAACATCAACTTATCTGACCTTTTCTACTTGACTCAGACATATACTAGGTTATTGCAAATAAGGGAAACCATGAGACCTATGATTCTTTGTGCCTGGCTTACTTCACTTAATATAATTTTTTCCAAGTCTTTCCATTTCCTAGCAAATGGGGCAATGTCATTCTTTCTGATGGAGGCATACAATTCCATTGTGTATATTTATCACATTTTCTTGATCCATTCATCTACTGAGGGGCATCCGGGTTGATTCCATATCTTAACTATGGTAAATAGTGCTGCAATAAACATAGTTGTGCTGGTAGCTTTAGAGTGGTCTTGCTTGTGAACATTTCAATAAATGCCCAAAAGTGGGATTGCTGGGTCTTGGGGAGCTCTATGTGGGGTCTTTTGAGGAACCTCCATACTGCTTTCCAAAGTGGTTGAAAAAGTTTACATTCCCACCAACAATGCAGTAAGGTTCCCTTCTGTCCACAACCCCTCCAACATCTGTTGCTGCTAGAGTTCTTGATTTTTGCCATTCTAAGTGGAGTGAGGTGGTATCTCAATGTTGTTTTGATTTGCATTTCTTTTATGGCAAGGGATGTTGAGCATTTCTTCATGTGTCTATTGGCCAACCTACTTTCCTCTTCAGAGAAGTTTCTCTTTAAGTCTTTAGCCCACTTATTTATTGAGCAGCTGTTTCTTTGAAGATTTGTTGTTGAGGGATTTAATTTTTTGAGTTCCAGGTATATTTTAGATACAAGAACCTTGTCTGTTTTATAGATAGTGAAGATCTTTTCCCAATCCATGGGCTTTCTAATGAGCTTGCTAGCTATGTCCTTTGCCATGCAGAAGTTCTGCAATTTCATGCAATCCCATTTGTCCAACCTTTCTTTGATTTGTTTTGTTTCTGGGTCTCTATTAAGAAAATTTCTGCCTGTGCCAACAAGACCTAGGGTTTTTCCTATTCCATCCTGTGATGTTTTCAGAGTGTCTGCTATGACTCTGAAGTCTTTGATCCATTTGGAGATGATTCTGGCGCAGGGTGATATATAAGGAGCTAGCTTTAGTTTTCTACAAGTAGTTGACCAATTTTGCCAGCACCATTTACTGAAGAAGGTCTCTTTCTTCAATTCTATTTTTTTAATCTCCCTCATTGAAGATAAGGGTTTTCAATTCTATTCCATTGGTCCTGAGGGCTGTTCTAGTGGCAGTACCAAGCTGTTTTGATTAGTATGGCTTTGTAGTAGAGTTTAAAATTTGGTATTGCTATTCTTCCAGCATTGTTCTTTCTGTTGAGGATAATTTTCGTTACTCGGGTACTTTAATTGTTCCATATGAATTTTTGGATTGCCTCTTCTATTTTCTTGAAGAATGAGGTTGGAATATTGATAGGTATCACATTGAATTTGTAGATAGCCTTGGGAAGTATTGCCATTTTCA
>NW_012273469.1:0-5533 GCF_000151885.1 Dipodomys ordii
TGAGATCTGAGGATCACGGTTCAAAGCCAGCCCGGGCAGGAGAGACCGTGAGACTCCTATCTCCAAGAAACCACCAGAAAACCGGAAGTGGCACTGTAGCTCAAGTGGTAGAGCGCTTGCCTTGAGCTGAAGAGCTGAGGGACAGTGCTCAGGCCCAGAGTTCAAGCCCCACGACCGACAAAAAAAAAAGAAAAGTAATCAAGGACCCTACTTAACAAGTAGGGCAATGATTTAGCAACCATGAGATGACATATTCTACAGTAAAGGACATGCACGTGTTTAGGGAACACAGGAGAGGCAGTGATTCATGCTGTGTTGGCACAAAGGATCACAGAGGAGCCTCTGAAGATGTCTACCTGCGAATAACTGGTTCTGAGTAACTCAGAACTTATTCCTGGAAATCTCTTGAGTAATCACTAACCTAGAAGCTAGAAAATATGAAAAACAAATACTTTAAGCAATATGGCAATTTTTTACATGGCAACATTACCATTCATAGCCTTCACTGAATCACAGATACTGTGCTAATTAATCTTATTTAATAGCTCTGGAAGGTTACTAGTATTTTTTTCTCATATTTCAGATATGAGGAAATAACGGAAGGCTCAGAAAGATCAAATAGATTGCTTAGCCTGTAGCCTAGTAGCATCTCCAGAAATACAAAGCAAGCCTGCTACCCTTCTAATGCATAGAAGGGAAGGACTGATTGCTTAATAAAAGGTATGTCTTTTTACCATTAGAAAGCTTCAGAGAGAAACATCAGCCTTTAGTCACACAGCTATTAGCTGAACTGATAGTAATTTCTTCTCCCAACCCTCAGTCAGGGACCTATATCTACTGCATGCAGATGATTTTAGCCTGGTGCCAGTTCATTCATTCTGCTGCTTCCCCCCCCCTCCCCCCCTCAGTGCTTGGTGATTGATCTACTTTCTTCCCAGGAGGCAAGCTCACCACTCCCAGATGTGCCAAGTGCCACAGAGCCCCTGAGCATGGCCCAGAGGGAGATCCAGCGACAGTCCACACTGCAGCTACTGCGCAAGGTCCTGCAGATTCCTGAGAATGAATCAGAGCTGACTGAGGTCTTTGCCTTGATTCATGAACTCAACAGCTCTCGACTTATCCTGTCCAACGTGAGTGAGGAGACAGTCACCATTGAGCAAACCTCTTGGTCAAATTATTATGAGTTTCCATCTACACAGTGCCTTCTCTGTAACAGCCCATTATTGAAAGGGGGAAAAAAGTAAGCACCTCTTTATTTTATCCTACCTGCCTTATCCCAATTGGCTCTGTTAAGCTTTCTTCAGACAGCTTTAAAGCTATAACCTATAGGAAGGCATTATTTTCTGCTTTTCTTAAGCTGCCTTTGTCTTTCTATTTGGGTAAAATAATCAGTGTGTGTGTCCCTGTGTGTGTGTGTCCCTGTGTGTGTGTGTCCCTGAACTTTTTTGCTCAAGGCTAAGCACTCTGCACTTGAGCCACAGCTCTACATCTGGTTTTTTGGTGGTTAATTGGAGATAAGAGTTGCATGGACTTTCCTGCCCAGACTGGGTTTTGAACCATGATCCTCAGATCTCAGCCTCCTGAGTAGCTAGGATTACAGGCAGGAGCTACTGGCATCCAGCTTGTTATGATTATTTCTATTGAAAATACCTGAAAGTTAATACCAGCTTAGAATCTAGATTACATCTGAACTTCCTAACATCTTGTTTGGGTTTGGGACCTCAGTGGAACTGGTGAAATTCAACTTTGAGAGTTGGATTAATTACAGAGGAGACTTCATAGAAGATTCCACCAACCTAGAAACATCCACCTTGAAAAACTTAGAATGCAAGCTCCAGTACTTTTTGCCTGTTGTAAAGTCTTGAGAATCATGATCCTGATCACTATACTTAAGACCACTGATCACTGAGCTTAAGCCCTATATAAAGAGACTGACTTCCCCTCTGGTTTTTATTGTGATGTTTTCTGTTCTAGCTCCCTGGCAGGGCCTCAAGAGTGCTGGCTACTGACAGCTAGCCGACTGCAGGTGGTGACTGCCCAGGTGAAGATGTGTCTGAATCCCCATTGTTTGGCCTTGCACAATTTCATGGACATCTATACAGGTGGGTTCCAGTCTTTTCTGCCCTCGAGTACATAAATGCAGGTTGAGAACCACTTTCATAGACCTAAGCCATGGTTCTTTGTATACTGGATCTGCTTTTGGTGGGGCTTGTGAGGAAGAAGGGCTTCTCCTGAGCATCTCAGTCCCAGGAGATACCACTTGCCCCTCAAATGGTAGGACACTTCTCCAGAGTCTTGTTTGCTTGATGTTTTTTAAATTTTTTTCTTTTTTGCCAGACTTGGGGCTGAACTCGGGATCTGGGCACTGTCCCTGAGCTTCTTTTGCTCAAGGCTGGCACTCTCCACTTGAGCCACAGCGCCACAGGTTTTTTCTGTTTATGTGGTACTGAGGAATTGAACCCAGGGTTTCATGCATGCTAGGCAAGCACTCTACCACTAAGCCACATTCCCAGTCCCTCTCCAGAGTCTTTAAAAAAAGAATTTTAAGATGACACCAGGTGTAATGGTGTTCATTTATAATTCCAGCTGCTTGGAAAACAAAATTAGTAGTATCTTAGTCCAAAGCCAGCATGGGCAAAAAAAAAAAAAAAAAAAAAAAGCACAAGATCCTTCTGAGAAACAAACTAAAAGTAAGAAGTCTTAGATTAGTGATAGAGTTCTTGCCTAGCAAGTACTGAGGTCCTGACTTCAATCCTAGTACTAGAAGAAAAAAATAATCATTGTGGAAACGTTTGAAAATGCAAACAAGAAAGAAACTGAAAATTTGTTTTCATGACACAAACTTAACATTTTGCTCTCTAATCTTGCAGATATGTTTATTCAGAGCATAGGGAATTATGGAAGGATTTATAGGTTTCTAGTTTTTCTTTGAACAAAGGTATGTTGTGCTGTGGTGGTTTTGGAATGTGCTTTTTAAGTTTATCACAGGCATCTTCCTATGCTAACAAGTAGAGATGCATAATCGTTTATAAAGAGATTGCTATACTCTGTTTTACAGTCCTATTTATAATTAAACCCTTACGTCCTAACTTATTTTGGACTCTTTTTTTTTTTTTTTTTTCTGGCTGGGATGGACTTTTACATAGGCCTCCTGTATAGCTGGAATAACAGGTGTACCATTTTTTTTTTTTGTCGAGCTAGAGGCTTGCTAACTTTTTTGCCTAGGCCACTCTTGAACTGTGATCCTCTCAATCACTACCCCTCAACAAGGCCACAGATGTTAACTGCCTGGCTTTTGTTTTGTTTTTCGGTTTTTGTTTTTGGGGGGAGGGGACATGGGGAACAATTTTTCTCTTACTTTCTTAGTTGTCCTTTAAATTTATGTATGAAAGTTTTGATTTTGGAAACACATAAGTAAAATATGTGTCTCTTTAGTTCTTTTTAAAGATGCATATATAATTTTGTATGCATTTACCATATGCATTTATGCACTTACCATAATTTAACTATTACTTTGTTCGTTGATATTATCTACAGTGAATTATTTGTTGGCTCTTTTTAACTTGCAACAACCTGTTGTTTAAAAAAAAAAAAAAACCTGTTGTTTAAATTTTGTGTACCAGACATTTGATGTTCATTTCAGCCTTTTCTATCATGTTTAACAAGACTTTCCCTACCCCTCTATACCTTTCTTTACTGTAACACATTTCAGAATTTGCTGTCATGCACATTTGTGTGTTATATTTCATGTAAATAAAATCACCCTCTTACTTGTCTTAAATTGATTGCATTTAAATGTCTGTATTTTATTCTTAAGAGTTAGTGCAAGGTGCTTTTATGGTTTTTGTTACGATTCCACACTTTTCTGGGCTAAAGGATCTCCTGACCCTTCCCTATGTTACCACTGTGTAAAGAGTGGAAAAGGAACAGTGCCTGAGGGCTCAGTCTGGGGAATAGGGATCTTTTTTTTTACTGGGAAGAAAAACAATGATGTACTATGTTATTTCAGTGATTTTCTGTTTAATGAATGTATCATATGTTAACTATTATGTTGGTATGTATGCATTTAGTTTGCCTTGTGTTTGTTGTTGTTGTTCTCATTGTGAATGATGGTACAGTAAAATTCTTGTTTTCTGTTTTTAACCGTCAGGTCTGTTTAATGTGGGGAACAAGTTGCTAGTAAGCCTGGACTTACTTTTTGCAATCAGAAACCAGATCAAGCTGGGAGAGGACCCCAGAGTGTGTGCAGACATTGTGTTAAAGTCTGTACAGGAGCAGACAGGTAAAGGTCATCTTCCTCTCATTCCCAAGTTTACTCCCTAGTGTCCAAGGAAATTTCAATGATTGGTTTTAGTTCAAAGAGTCATTTTGTTATGTCTGAGATTTTTTAAGGGCAAATATTTTTCCTAATACATTCTTCTGTTGAAATTTTATAAAAGTCAAACTAACTTTAGAAAGCATGAGTCTATCCATGTATCCAGGGACCTTCAGCAAAGTATCATGACTGACTTGTAGAAGTACATCCTTTAGTCATTGGTAGAATTGACATTGAGCATATTAGGCTCATTCTGAATTCACAGCTCCTAGCTGTCTGCTACCAGTTCAAAGATATCAGTCTCAAATGCTTAGGTCAAAGGGTGGAGTTGTACTCTTTACTATCTGGGAATTCTTTGCCCCTTTGTATCAGATTTAAAAGATATACTTCCTTTGTGCTCTGCCTACAGGCACATTTCTGCAGGTTCCAGTTGACTGCTTTGCCTGCTGTGTGAACAGATGGAATAGCCACATAGTCTGTGTTTGGCTCTGTAATTTGGTGACAGTGAGGAAGTTATTTTGTGCCTCTATTTCCTCAGTTATAGAATGAGGACACTAATAGCTCCTGGTTCATAAAGAATTAGCTTCCTACGAGAAATAAGTCAGATAGCATCTTCAGAGTTCCTTAGTACATACAGGTACTGAGTTCAATACAGCTATTTTATTATTATTATTACTCTTAGAGTTCCCTTTAGGGTTGCTCCCAAACACCTGAAGGGCAAATGTCTAACTTCATAGTAGTTGGTGATCTTAGAGGTTTTTAGGGGAAAATTAATCCTGTAGGATGAATGTTCTGGCTGGCCACTAGTTCTCATGAGTGCCTTCAGGGACCTTTTCTGTGACCTCCTCAGTGCTCTTGCTGTCCTTCCAGAGAAGACTTTGCCCTCAGAGGAGCTGGGCCAGCTGCAGGAACTTTTGTGCAATGGCTATTGGGCTTTTGAATGCCTCACTGTTCGAGACTACAATGATATGATTTGTGGCATCTGTGGTGTGGCCCCCAAAATAGAAATGGCTCAGCGAAATGAAGAGAATGTACTGGCACTCAAGAGTGTGGAGGTGAGTGCCTCTTGGCCATGGACAGCTAAGAGCTATCTCCCCACCTTCCTGCATACTGTTGTCAAGAGATAGATGGCTCCAGTCCTGTGTAGGTTAGACCAGTGGCTTTTTCCTTCTGCAGCTCAAGATTTTTTTCTTTTTTCTTTTTCTTTTTTTTTTTTTT